>NC_036872.1:8082172-8198959 GCF_002910315.2 Salvelinus sp. IW2-2015
TGCCGCATCCTCAGCTGGAGTTGTGTTCTGCTCCCTTCCTGTGTGTGTGTCTGTGTAGCGTGTGTGTGTGTGTAGTGTGTGTGTTGTTGCATTTGTGTATGTGTGAGTTGTGTGTGTATGTGTGAGTGTGTGTGAGTTGTGTGGAGCACGTGTGTAGCACAAATGTGTTTTTGTATTTATGTCTGTGTGCATGTGTTTGTGTGTGTGTGCGATAGACGAAGGGGTGTGTGCAAAAATATTCTGTTATAATGAATTCAGCTCACACACAACCCAAGACGGAGTTTTTCAGCAACTTCCAAGTTTAGAAATATGATCATTGCCATCTCTGTGACTTTGAATACGCTTTCTCATTCCCTGCCTCATTTTCTGTGTTTGGGCAGCGGTAGAGAGAAAGTGTGAGTGTGAGTGTGAGTGTGTGAGAGAGAGAGACACGATCTTGCTGTCCGTGTGAGGTTAGAGCGTTAGGCCTATAACCGAAAAGTCGCTGCTTCAAATACCCGAGCCGGCAAGTTGAAAAATCTGTCAATGTGCCCTTCAGCAAGGCACTTAACCCTCATTTGCTCCAGTACTGCTATGACAACACATTTCACTGCATCTATCCAGCATATGTGACAATAAAACATCTTATATTTTGATGTATTTTTACACCCATATTGACTCACCACACACACGCGCACTCTCACGCGCCTACACACACAAATACAGTATAAGCTCATAACACGGGGGTATGATCTAAGAGCCAAAAGTATCATGACCACACATTGGAATAATTACATTTTACATTTGATGTTTGGTATGATTTGTATTTAGTATTTTATAATAACTGCTTAATAAAATGGTGAGATTCAAACATCTGTGCCTCATTCTCATTCCTTTATTCCAGCACAGGTAGTGTTTCCTAGCAGGACAAATAGATGCATACCTGACATAAGTAAGACATTGATCCATTAGCTCTATAAACTTCCACATTGATCCAATACCTCTATAAACTTGCTTTATAAACTAAACTGTTAAGTAGACTATGTAGCTGTCGTTCTGCCTCTGAACAAGGCAGTTAACCCACTGTTCCTAGGCCGTCATTGTGGATAAGAATGTGTTCTTAACTGACTTGCCTTGTTAAATAAAGGTAAAATAAAATAAATGTACACTACCGTTCAAAAGTTTGGGGTTACATAGAAATGTCTTTGCTTTTGAAAGAAAAGCACATTTTTGTCCATTAAAGTAACATCAAATTGATCAGAAATACAGTGTAGACATTGTTAATGTTGTAAACGACTATTGTAGCTGGAAACGGCTGATTTTTAATGGAATATCTACATAGGCGTACAGAGGCCCATTATCAGCAACCATCACTCCTGTGTTCCAATGGCACGTTGTGTTAGCTAATCAAAGTTTATCATTTTAAAAGGCTAATTYATCATTAGAAAACCCTTTTGCAATTATGTTAACACAGCTGAAAACTGTTGTTCTGATTAAGGATGCAATGAAACTGGCCTTCTTTAGACTAGTTGAGTATCTGGCGCATCAGCATTTGTGGGTTCAATTACAGGCTCAAAATGGCCAGAAATACATTTGTAATTTTATTTAACTAGGCAAGTCAGTTAAGAACAACTTCTTACTTTCAATGACAGCCTAGGAACAGTGGGTTAACTGCCTTGTTCAGGGGCAGAACGACAGATTTTTACATGTCAGCTCGGGGATTCAATCTTGCAACCTTTCGGTTACTAGTCCAACACTCTAACCACTAGGCTACCTGCCGCCCCCGGAAGCAGTTTCTTCTGAAACTTGTCAGTCTATTCTTGTTCTGAGAAATGAAGGCTATTCCATGCGAGAAATTGCTAAGAAACTGAAGATCTCGTACAACGCTGTGTACCACTCCTTTCACAGAACAGCGCAAACTGTCTCTAACCAGAATAGAAAGAGGACTGGGAGGCCCCGGTGCACAACTGAGCAAGAGGACAAGTACATTAGAGTGTCTAGTTTGAGAAACAGACGCCTCACAAGTCCTCAACTGGAAGCTTCATTAAATAGTACCCGCAAAACACCAGTCTCAACGTCAACAGTGAAGAGGCGACTCCGGGATGCTGGCCTTCTAGACAGAGTTGCAAAGAAAAAGCTATATCACAGACTGGCCAATAAAAATAAAAGATTAAGATGGGCAACTGAACACAGACACTGGACAGTGGAACTCTGCCGTGAAGGGCAGCATCCCGGAGTCACCTCTTCTTTGTGTCACACCCTGATCTGTTTCACCTGTCCTTGTGTTTGTCTCCACCCCCTCCAGGTGTCACAGATTTRCCCCAGTGTATTTATCCCTGTGTTTCCTGTCTCTCTGTGCCAGTTCGTCTTGTATGTTAAAGTCAAGCAGAGTGTTTTTCCCATTCTCCTGCTTTTCTATTCTCTTTTACTGGTCCTCCCGGTGTACATTTAAGGTCTTTGTTTCTAGCCATTTTGAGCCTGTAATCAAACCCACAAGTGCTAATGCTCCAGATACTCAACTAGTCTAAAGAAGGACAGTTTTATTGCGTCCTTAATCAGAACAACAGTTTTCAGCTGTGTTAACATAATTGCAAAAGGGTTTTCTAATAATCAATTAGCCTTTAAAATGATAAACTTGGATTAGCTAACACAACATGCCATTGGAACACAGAAGTGATGGTTGCTGATAATGGGCCTCTGTATGCCTATGTAGATATTTCATAAAAAATCAGCCATTTCCAGCTACAATAGTCATTTGCAACATTAACAATGTCTACACTGTATTTTTGATCAATTTTATGTTATTTTAATGGACAAAAAATGTGCTTTTCTTTCAAAAACAAGGACATTTCTTTGTGACCCCAAACTTTTGAATGGTAGTGTACTTCAGCCATAGAGAGCGGTGACAGCATGATGGGTACTTACTGAAGGAATGTGTGTCCTTTGTCCCAGCAGGGAATCTCTCTCTCTCTCTCTCTCTTTTTTTTTTTTTGCTCTCTCAGCTCTCACTCTCTCTGTGTCTTTCTCTCTCTCAGCCCCTTTTCATCCCTGTCCCCAGTCCCCTGTATTATTCATGGGGAAGCACTCTGCTAAGTCGTGCAGAAATGGTGATCATGATGATGTAATAATGGCTGTGTGTGGGTGGAGAGCATCAGTTGGGAAGGCTTCACATGATTGGAGGATTGGGGCCACTATAGAGATGGTCCCTCTCTTACAATGATGGTGGCTAGTGTAGTTAGGCCCCTCTCCAACTGACATTTACAGCCAAATACTAAAGTATCTAGTTTGAGAAGGTCGAAAACTTGTCCAAACTCCTTGGCAGTCACCAAATGATTCACCAGCCAGGCATCAACATGTGTCCAAAGATGAAGATGGAAGTGATTTGGAGCTCCCGAGTGGGGCAGGCACTGCATCTCAGAGCCAGAGGCATCACTACAGACCGCCGTTCAATTATGGGCTGTATCACAACTGGTTGTGATTGGGAGTCCCATAGGGCGGCACAAAATTGGCCCAGCGTCATCCGAGTTAGGGTTTGGCAGAGGTAGGCTGTCATTGTAAATYATCATTTATTCTTAACCGACTTGCCTGGTTAAATTTATACATTTAAAAAAATGTGTTGAGCAGCGCCCTATTCACCAGACMGATCATTTATCCACAATCATTCACATATTATTTTCTAACATTGGGGACTGCTAGAAGGAAACCAGGGCATGAATAGAATACAGTCCATTTTGTGAAGTTGGTACTTGATACAAAAAATGYCTGAGGGGTAGTGCTGAACCCAACATGGCCAACCTATCAGGCCTAATGCAATGGTACTATACTACCATCTAGTGTTGGTGGCCTGTACTACAGCTATTCCCTGAACAGTCCTGCAGTGGTCTGGTTAAATTACAATAATGAAACGTGGTGATAAATCAATATGGCAGAGTCATTTATATCCACTTGAAAAATCTTAGCAGTCAGTAAAGAGAGCAAAATAATAATAATTTATACTGTCTCTTTCCAGTGTCCACCTTCACCTCCCTTAAGCATTCTTCTCTTGACGTCTATTATTTTAGTAAAACCTTAAAATAACCTTTGTACCTCTTAGGCATGACAACAACAACAAAAATATCTTTAGTGAGGGAATTCCATGGTCCTGCATGAACTGAAATTTTACTGCTTCGATAATAGAGATACTAGTGTTTTGTGACAGTTGGGAATATGGGAATTAACCAGTGATTGACATCTCAGTAGAGCTCTGCTATCCAAGACATTATACATCGGGTTAGGGCCAGGTCGGGCCTGTTATTCATCAACATTTGGGGTGCACGCAGGGCTCAGAGATCACTAAATTGATCACTAACATTTTGAACCTGAGCCATTTTTGTGTGCTCTGCTGCGCAGTACAGTCATAGCTGACTAAGTGTCACTCCCTGATCTGTTTCACCTGTCCTTGTGATTGTCTCCACCCCCCTCCAGATGTCGCCCATCTTCCCCATTATCCCTTGTGTATTTATACCTGTGTTCTCTGTTTGTCCATTGCCAGCTCTTCTTGTTTGAAAAGTCAACCAGTGTTTTTGTTCTCGGCTCCTGCTTTTCCCAGTCTCTCTTTTTCTCGCACTCCTGGTTTTGACCCTTGCCTGTCCTGACTCTAAGCCCGCCTGCCTGACCACTCTGCCTAACCTGACCCTGAGCCTGCCTGCCGTCCAGTACCGTTGCCCCACCTCTGTATTATTGACCTCTGCCTAACCTGACCCTGACTGCCGTCCAGTACTGTTGCCCCACCTCTGGTTTACTGACCCCTGCCTGCCTTGACCTGTCTATTGCCTGCCCCTGTTGGATTATTAAACCACTGTCAATTCGACGTGTCTGGGTCTTACCTTGGTTCCTGATACTAAGATAATAACATGGTGTCAGAAGTGCTTCGACCTCGTCAAAGATAAGACATGAGAAATGATTTCACTGAAAATAATATGGTTCCTTGAGTTTGGTCTGACTTTGGAGTGACGAAATGTAGCTAACTGTTTACCGTTGTCTCGTGTCTCTTCATTGAGCAGCCCAAGTGCAGCCGTTGCTGTGGATACTTGTATACTCAGAGCCGACAAGAGCAGAGCACATGCAGAGCGAGCTGAGTGCAGGGAGCATGTGACAGATATAGAGGAGCAGCTAATCGATTGACTAACTTTTTCATTTTGGGCTTCAGGCCGGGCCTTAAATTTGGCAGAAGCATTCGTGGCTGGGTAGGGTAGGGCCTAGGGTGTCAGGGGCATTCAAATTCATGCTCGTACAGGGCCCTATATCTCAGTTCTGTTGTCGTTTGCTGCTCTTCATTTTTCAATCTTTAGATAGCTGTTGTAAATGACAATATACTGTATCTAAATGTTTCCATTTCAAATGCATGTATAACAACATGCTTATAAGCAACTCTGGCCCATACACCCAAAGCGGCAAGCAAAGAAGACTTCAAGGAAAAACTCCCCAAAAAGAAAGATTTTGAGGGGCCCCATCCTCCTCTAGTCGGCCAGGTACTGTATAAGTAATATATAACCATCAAGATCAGATCAATGTAGATTTCAATGTACATTAAAAAAGAATTGGATTTGTATGTATATTGACTGATATAAACTGAATGCAATGTATGCCACACTGTTAAAATGAATTGCTTTGTAACACTAAAACGTAACATTATGACTATAATTACTGTACCCTGAAGGACAGAAACGAGGTACAACATCTGTTGTACCTCGTGACTTTGGTTGAAGGACCAACTATCACGCCTGACAAGGCCAATGAAATCCGTGCCTCGCTGGAAGCCCTGCCTTCCACAGGTGATAAACGTCAGGCTCCAATTCATTCCTTCAATTTATTTCCGCTCTTCACCAAGCACAGGAACAGGAGGTGCGGGGCCAAACGAGCGGCAGACCAGATATTTGCTCCGACCACCCAATCCATCTCCGCTTCCTGTGCCTCGCTCCCAGCCGAAGTACCGGCATCTGGGGAAAGTCGCCGTTGGTAATTACAAGCTTCCTGAAGAATGCTACACGTCTTTCCAGGGAGTTTGCACGTAGTGCGTGGCAATGGGCACATGGACTAGTGCACAGGACTGGTTCGAGCGAGCGCGCCTGAGCGTGATCCAAGCCAAGACAAACTGCTCATAGATTGGGAGTATCTTTCAGAGAAGTGCTATAACCGCATGACTGGGGGCATGTGCTTAACCCCAAACCCGTTTTAGGCAACGCCGTCTCGGTCGTTTTCTTAGCCATCTTACTCATTGCACCAGCAAATTGAAGAATAACTAATTGTTTGTTTTAGTAGTGTGAATCGTTCCTGTTTGCACCGAGGTGATAAGCGGAATAATTGAAGGAATGAATCCAGCCTCAGGCTTATCACCTGGCCTTGTCAGGCGTGATTGTAGATCTTTCGACCGAAGTCGCAAGAGTGCAACTCCCCATAGTATGTTGTAATGAAGTTGACTGACTGAAATGGAACTGTGGCAACTGAGCTGCCACCAATGTTTAGGAGCGACTGCCCTTATAAATCAATTAATCCTTTTGAAATGGCCTACGTGGCATCGATATGAGTCAGAAACATTTATTCACGAGTCAAAATTGACTACAAAGTTTAAATAGGATCATTATAGTCATAAAGTCAGTATTGTCTGAAWTGGAGTTTGGAACCTCAGTGTGTCACGACAAGTAAATTAAGGTTGGGTTTGGATTACAATTGTGTCAACAAATCATGCTTCCTTTTGCCAAGCTCCAAGTGCAAATCGCCCCTCTGCCACCTCGCTTCCCTTCATTGAATGGGGATCCTTTCTTTCATCGCCCCCATCCAACGCGTTCAAAGGATCACGGACATTTGAGACTAGCTAGCTGGCTAACGTTAGCCTGCCTCAATATGGCTTAGATTTGGCTTGGAAACACGATAACATTTCACAAGAAGGCAAATAGTTAGTAGGAAAACCTTTTCTCATGATTGTGATGTCGCCAGATTAACTTTAGATGCAGTATAACTTAAGCCAGCTAACTAAGATTGTGGAGACCACCGTATTAGTACTGCTAGCTATTTTTATCAAATTTGCTAGTAACAGTTATGGCAAGATTGAAATCTCTCTAAAATTTGACAACATCATTATATGGCAAAGTTGTTTCCTACAAATGATTTGCCTACTTCAGCAATGTCATCATATTTCCATACCACTCTGCATTAGTGTAATTTAGATGAAACAGTCATTAGCKTCTGAGGTGTAACCCATGTCTAGGGCACAAATAAATATTGGATGCAGATACTGTATGGCGGTATAGCTAACTCATGTCTGACTAGAACTAGCAGCAACAAATTCAAACCAACCCGAGGGCCATAGCAAAACATGTCAAAGTTGGTTGCATAGTGTAACAGCATCACCGACCTGAATCTTATCCAATTTGGAGCCAGTCAGTCTACATCTATAAAGAATATAATTATATTCCAAATGAGATTACGTTATTTCTCGAGCTATGTTTATAATTGAGGGATGATGACAACTGTTGACCCTGTTTTTCTGCCAGACAAAGTGCATAATTGGGTGCCAGAGTGATTCCCTGGTCAGGTRCCCGAGTGGCGCAGCGGTCTAAGGCATTGCAGTGCTAGAGGTGTCACTACAGACCCTGGTTCGATTCTGGGCTGTATCACAACTGACCATGATGGGGAGTCCTATAGGGTGGCGCACAATTGGCCCAGTGTTGTTAGGGGAGGGTTTGACCAGGGTAGGCCATCATTGTAAATAAGAATTTGTTCTTAACTTACTTGCCTAGTTAAATAAAGGTTAKAWWTTTTTTAATGGATGCCAGGACCTACCAGAAGGAGCAGGTGGGTATCATAACATGTCTCGCAATGGTTTAGAAACCTCCAAAAATCATTACATTTACTATTGTCACAGCTTGTCAGGCAAGACCTCAGAATAAAAGTGTATGATTTGACACAAGTACCCTTATGACACCACCTCCATTGTTGCCAGAGTCTCCCTCAACTCCTATGAAAAGGACACGCCATCATGAGGCCTCTGATAGTGACCCAATCTTTTCTCAAAAGAACCCCATCAGGTGGATGGAAAGTGTCATTAAAATGGACGTACGACTTGATACTTCAGACAAGGAAAAATGATGGATAGCTAATTCAAATGAAAAACAATCAACTCAAATCTTAGCATGAAGCTCTAGAATTGCATTGTTGTCATCACTGGGAGTCTGTGTAGAGCTTTTTGTCAGTCAGTCAACTAGTCAGCTAACCACTAGCACACTTTTATGATATTAATGACAATAGACTTTGTATTGCTCAAATTATGCATAAACTGAATGGATTCTGATTTAACAGCAGAAAAATGCATATTAAACACACTTAGAGAAAAATATGGACTACACAATGCAGGGTTAGGTGATAGGTCCAGGTGAGTCTCATGAGGCGCATGTAACGATGGTGGCAGGTGTGTGTAATAATGAATAAACTGGTGACAACGAGCGCCAAAGAGGGGGAGCGGGAGTAGACGTGACAGGAGTGATACAGTTTTATGATGATTTTCACGAAGGTCCATGTCTGTGGGTCATATTCTGGTATGGTAACTACTTATGGGAGGATACAAAATTAGAATCATATTTTTTTTAATTGTTTCACTCTGTTGGAGCGAGGCGTTCAAGTATTTCACTGTACCCTGCAACTACACCTGAGACCCTGTGCATGTGACTAATCTAAATGGGGAATTGGTTATTTGGGTCAAGAGGACAGAGGGTATGAAATGTAATTTTGTATTTTAAGGGAACAATCGTCGCAAAATAAAATATTATTATGTGTTGAATACGACAGGTGTAGACTTGCATACCATTTCCCACCAAGGCAGAGCTAAAAAGTAAGAAAAATATTTGCTAAATAAAAAGGAAATAGTAACACAATAAAAACAATAACAAGATATATACAAGGAGTACCAGTACCAAAATAAGGCAATTGATATGTTATTCATTTGATAATACAACACAGATGAAGGTATGAAATAATTGAAACGTTAATGGAGGTCAAAAGTCATACCTCTATGCATTTTGGGATATATTGAGGCAGAATGGCCAGTATTGGGATGTGCTTCATTATCACATGGTAGCCAAGATGATAACTACACCAAAGTTCCCATTGGAAAAGTTTCATAGAGTCATCATACGTAGATTTAGTGTAAAATCAGTCACAGCAGCCTATTTTCAAGTTGGCCACCATTCATCTCAATGTGGAGCAATTGAATTGGTTTAATAAGACCAACAAGAGTTGAAAATGTGTGTTAATGTGAGGAAAATGCTAAAAGATGGCCCAGAGATGTGAGTTATATGTATTTAGCTAAATATTACCAGCGTGTCTGCTAAATTACTCAAATGTAAATGTTACAATGGTAGAAATATGACTAAACGCCAAAAATAAGGTCTGAGGTTAAGCCGGGCTTAGGAGATCTTATACGTTTTCTTCTATGAGATAATATCCTTTATGAGCTTTATGAATGACGAAGCCTTTATGTGCCTCCTGTTTCCATTGATCATCCTTGAGATGTTTCTACAACATCATTGGAGTCCACCTGTGGTAAATTCAATTGATTGGACATGATTTGGAAAGGCANACACTTAGAGAAAAATATGGACTACACAATGCAGGGTTAGGTGATAGGTCCAGGTGAGTCTCATGAGGCGCATGTAACGATGGTGGCAGGTGTGTGTAATAATGAATAAACTGGTGACAACGAGCGCCAAAGAGGGGGAGCGGGAGTAGACGTGACAGGGGTGATACAGTTTTATGATGATTTTCACGAAGGTCCATGTCTGTGGGTCATATTCTGGTATGGTAACTACTTATGGGAGGATACAAAATTAGAATCATATTTTTTTAAATTGTTTCACTCTGTTGGAGCGAGGCGTTGAAGTATTTCACTGTACCCTGCAACTACACCTGAGACCCTGTGCATGTGACTAATCTAAATGGGGAATTGGTTATTTGGGTCAAGAGGACAGAGGGTATGAAATGTAATTTTGTATTTTAAGGGAACAATCGTCGCAAAATATTATTATGTGTTGAATACGACAGGTGTAGACTTGCATACCATTTCCCACCAAGGCAGAGCTAAAAAGTAAGAAAAATATTTGCTAAATAAAAAGGAAATAGTAACACAATAAAAACAATAACAAGATATATACAAGGAGTACCAGTACCAAAATAAGGCAATTGATATGTTATTCATTTGATAATACAACACAGATGAAGGTATGAAATAATTGAAACGTTAATGGAGGTCAAAAGTCATACCTCTATGCATTTTGGGATATATTGAGGCAGAATGGCCAGTATTGGGATGTGCTTCATTATCACATGGTAGCCAAGATGATAACTACACCAAAGTTCCCATTGGAAAAGTTTCATAGAGTCATCATACGTAGATTTAGTGTAAAATCAGTCACAGCAGCCTATTTTCAAGTTGGCCACCATTCATCTCAATGTGGAGCAATTGAATTGGTTTAATAAGACCAACAAGAGTTGAAAATGTGTGTTAATGTGAGGAAAATGCTAAAAGATGGCCCAGAGATGTGAGTTATATGTATTTAGCTAAATATTACCAGCGTGTCTGCTAAATTACTCAAATGTAAATGTTACAATGGTAGAAATATGACTAAACGCCAAAAATAAGGTCTGAGGTTAAGCCGGGCTTAGGAGATCTTATACGTTTTCTTCTATGAGATAATATCCTTTATGAGCTTTATGAATGACGAAGCCTTTATGTGCCTCCTGTTTCCATTGATCATCCTTGAGATGTTTCTACAACTTGATTGGAGTCCACCTGTGGTAAATTCAATTGATTGGACATGATTTGGAAAGGCACACACCTGTCTATCTAAGGTCCCACAGTTGACAATGCATGTCAGAGCAAAAATCAAGCCATGATGTCAAAGGAATTGTCCTTAGAGCTCCGAGACAGGATTGTGTTGAGGCACAGATCTGGGGAAGGATACCAAAAAATTTCTGCAACATTGAAGGTCCCAAAGAACACAGTGGCCTCCATCAATCTTAAATGGAAGAAGTTTGCGACCACCAAGACTCTTCCTAGAGCTGGCCGCCCGGCCAAACTGAGCAATCGGGGGAGAAGGGCCTTGGTCAGGGAGGTGACCAAGAACCCTATAGTCACTCTGACAGAGCTCTAGAGTTCCTCTGTGGAGATGGGAGAACCTTCCAGAAGGTCAACCATCTCTGTGGCACTCCACCAATCAGGCCTTTATGGTAGAGTGGCAAGACAGAGGCCAATTGTCAGTAAAAGGCACATGACATACGGCTTGGAGTTTGGCCAAAGGCACCTAAAGACTCTCAGACCATGAGAAACAAAATTCTCTGATCTGATGAAACGAAGCTTGAACTCTTTGGCCTGAATGCCAAGCGTCACGTCTGGATGAAACCTGTCACCATCCCTATGGTGAAGCATGGTGGTGACAGCATCATGCTGTGGGGATGTTTTTCAGCGGCAGGGACTGGGAGACTTGTCAGGATCGAGGCAAAGATGAACTGAGCAAAGTACAGAGAGATCCTTGATGAAAACCTGCTCCAGAGCGCTCAGGACCTCAGACTGGGGCGAAGGTTCACCTTCCAATAAGACAATGACTCTAAGCACACAGCCAAGACAACGCAGGAGTGGCTTCAGGACAAGTCTCTGAATGTCCTTGAGTGGCCCAGCCAGAGCCCGGACTTGAAAATAGAGACCTGAAAATAGCTGTGCAGCAACGCTCCCCATCCAACCTGACAGAGCTTGAGAGGATCTGGAAATACAAGTGTGCCAAGCTTGTAGCGTCATACCCAAGTAGACTCGAGGCTGTAATTGCTTCAACAAAGTACTGAGTACTGGCCGCTGGCGAGGGTCGGGCCCACTCTCTGGGTGTTGGCCCCCCTTCTCCCTGGGTCGTTCCCATCCCTCGATCTCCCTAGTGCAGGGAGCTAGGTGGATATAATGACCATAAGCGTTCTAATCACCTGTAAATGCACACTGGACAGGTGTAATGAACATGTGTAAAATGATCATAACAAGCGTTCTAATCCCCTGTAAACACACACTTGACAGGTGAAAAAATCACGTGCACATTTTTTTTAACTGGCCGTGATTGGGAGTCCCATAGGGCGGCGCACAATTGGCCCAGCTTCGTCCGAGTTAAGGTTTGGCCGGGGTAGGCTGTCATTGTAAATAAGAATTTGTGACTTGCCTAGTTAAATAAAGTTTAAATAAAAAAAATAAAACATTTGACACGTGAATAAAGCAAGTGAAACATTTGCATTACTAGTGTTTAAATCACATGTAAACACACAATGGACAAGTGAAAAAAACACATGTAAAGAAAATGACATTTGACACTTGAAAAAAGCAAGTGAGAAATTATAAATGTAATGTTTTCCGGGTAAGACGATTTGAACTTTTTGGGTTACCATAACTCCTTGGCCAGAGCGTCCATTGTGTGCTATGAATGCTCTGAGAGCAAAACACTCTGAACTTACAAACGGACAATCTGACAACGCTCTGGATTCTGGCTGTGATTTGAAACTCCGGGCAGCTGCGACAATAGTCTTCCACGGCCCTCCTCATCCCAGGCCAGTGGAACCGGGCGGCGATCTGTTTCCGGGTCTTCTCTATTCCCAGGTGCGCACCCAACAGGTGGGTGTGGGCCAGCTGAAGAACGGTTCCCACGTACCGTTGGGGAAGCAACAGTACCTCTTGAAATTCCCCTGTTGGCGCGACAGCTGATACAAAAGGTTATTCTTGATTTGGAAACGGGGGTATCACCAGTCACTCACCCCCAGAAGTAGCTGTCCATCCACCACTAACACTTAGGCAGCGGCAGCTTTCAAGTTCGTATCCTCCCACTCGGAAGTCCCGAATTGTCCCCTCAGTTGGCCCCCAGTGGGTGTCTCGACTGGTCCCTCGAAATTGAGGATGGGGAGGATGGGCTTCTCCTCCAGTGGTTCACCAGGGGGGTCGGGTTCCGGCGCCCCTTCCGACTCCGACTCTGGACACGTAGATCTGGGTTTGTCAACCGCTTGCTTCCGGACCACGCAGGCGACGGGTTGTCCTCGCTCTTGTCTTCGGCCGGGTCGTACCTTTTTCCTCAGTTCGTGCCTCCACAGTGCCGCGAACAGCGGATAATCTCGTCCCACAAGGAGGTGTACCGGCATCACCGATACGGCACCCACCATCATCTTGCAGCTCCCTTGTAGTGTCACGATATTAGCCCGTACGGTTAGATAACGCTTTGTGTCACCGTGAACACAGGAAATGGACATCTCCCTACCACATTCGGCCTCCTGATTCAGCAGGCTCGTGGTTACATTTACATTACATTTAAGTCATTTAGCAGACGCTCTTATCCAGAGCGACTTACAAATTGGTGCATTCACCTTATGATATCCAGTGGAACAACCACTTTACAATAGTGCATCTAACTCTTTTAAGGGGGGGGGGGGGTTAGAAGGATTACTTTATCCTAGGTATCTTAAAGAGGTGGGGTTTCAGGTGTCTCCGGAAGGTGGTGATTGACTCCGCTGACCTGGCGTCGTGAGGGAGTTTGTTCCACCATTGGGGTGCCAGAGCAGCGAACAGTTTTGACTGGGCTGAGCGGGAACTGTACTTCCTCAGAGTAGGGAGGCGAGCAGGCCAGAGGTGGATGAACGCAGTGCCCTTGTTTGGGTGTAGGGCCTGATCAGAGCCTGAAGGTACGGAGGTGCCGTTCCCCTCCAGCTCCGTAGGCAAGCACCATGGTCTTGTAACGGATGCGAGCTTCAACTGGAAGCCAGTGGAGAGAGCGGAGGAGCGGGGTGACGTAGAGAACTTGGGAAAGTTGAACACCAGACGGGCTGCGGCGTTCTGGATGAGTTGTAGGGGTTTAATGGCACAGGCAGGGAGCCCAGCCAACAGCGAGTTGCAGTAATCCAGACGGGAGATGACAAGTGCCTGGATTAGGACCTGCGCCGCTTCCTGCGTGAGGCAGGGTCGTACTCTGCGAATGTTGTAGAGCATGAACCTACAGGAACGGGTCACCGCCTTGATGTTAGTTGAGAACGACAGGGTGTTGTCCAGGATCACGCCAAGGTTCTTAGCACTCTGGGAGGAGGACACAATGGAGTTGTCAACCGTGATGGCGAGATCATGGAACGGGCAGTCCTTCCCCGGGAGGAAGAGCAGCTCCGTCTTGCCGAGGTTCAGCTTGAGGTGGTGATCCGTCATCCACACTGATATGTCTGCCAGACATGCAGAGATGCGATTCACCACCTGGTTATCAGAGGGGGGAAAGGAGAAGATTAATTGTGTGTCGTCTGCATAGCAATGATAGGAGAGACCATATGAGGATATGACAGAGCCAAGTGACTTGGTGTATAGTGAGAATAGGAGAGGGCCTAGAACAGAGCTGGGGGACACCAGTGGTGAGAGCACGTGGTGCGGAGACAGATTCTCGCCACGCCACCTGGTAGGAGCGACCTGTCAGGTAGGACGCAATCCAAGCGTGGGCCGCGCCGGAGATGCCCAGCTCGGAGAGGGTGGAGAGGAGGATCTGATGGTTCACAGTATCAAAGGCAGCCGATAGGTCTAGAAGGATGAGAGCAGAGGAGAGAGAGTTAGCTTTAGCAGTGCGGAGCGCCTCCGTGACACAGAGAAGAGCAGTCTCAGTTGAATGACTAGTCTTGAAACCTGACTGATTTGGATCAAGAAGGTCATTCTGAGAGAGATAGCAGGAGAGCTGGCCAAGGACGGCACGTTCAAGAGTTTTGGAGAGAAAAGAAAGAAGGGATATGGTCTGTAGTTGTTGACATCGGAGGGATCGAGTGTAGGTTTTTTCAGAAGGGGTGCAACTCTCGCTCTCTTGAAGACGGAAGGGACGTAGCCAGCGGTCAGGATGAGTTGATGAGCGAGGTGAGGTAAGGGAGAAGGTCTCCGGAAATGGTCTGGAGAAGAGAGGAGGGGATAGGGTCAAGCGGGCAGGTTGTTGGGCGGCCGGCCGTCACAAGACGCGAGATTTCATCTGGAGAGAGAGGGGAGAAAGAGGTCAAAGCACAGGGTAGGGCAGTGTGAGCAGAACCAGCGGTGTCGTTTGACTTAGCAAACGAGGATCGGATGTCGTCGACCTTCTTTTCAAAATGGTTGACGAAGTCATCAGCAGAGAGGGAGGAGGGGGGAGGGGAGGGAGGAGGATTCAGGAGGGAGGAGAAGGTGGCAAAGAGCTTCCTAGGGTTAGAGGCAGATGCTTGGAATTTAGAGTGGTAGAAATTGGCTTTAGCAGCAGAGACAGAAGAGGAGAATGTAGAGAGGAGGGAGTGAAAGGATGCCAGGTCCGCAGGGAGGCGAGTTTTCTCCATTTCCGCTCGGCTGCCCGGAGCCCTTTTTCTGTGAGCTCGCAATGAGTCGTCGAGCCACGGAGCAGGAGGGGAGGACCGAGCCGGCCTGGAGGATAGGGGACATAGAGAGTCAAAGGATGCAGAAAGGGAGGAGAGGAGGGTTGAGAGGCAGAATCAGGAGATAGGTTGGAGAAGGTTTGAGCAGAGGGAAGAGATGA
This sequence comes from Salvelinus sp. IW2-2015, assembly GCF_002910315.2. Taxonomy (NCBI): domain Eukaryota; kingdom Metazoa; phylum Chordata; class Actinopteri; order Salmoniformes; family Salmonidae; genus Salvelinus; species Salvelinus sp. IW2-2015. The sequence goes on from NC_036872.1 coordinate 8,097,715, forward strand.
TAGGTGGAAGAGGAGAGAGTAGCGGGGAGAGAGAGCGAAGGTTGGGACGGCGCGATACCATCCGAGTAGGGGCAGTGTGGGAAGTGTTGGATGAGAGCGAGAGGGAAAAGGATACAAGGTAGTGGTCGGAGACTTGGAGGGGAGTTGCAATGAGATTAGTGGAAGAACAGCATCTAGTAAAGATGAGGTCAAGCGTATTGCCTGCCTTGTGAGTAGGGGGGGAAGGTGAGAGGGTGAGGTCAAAAGAGGAGAGGAGTGGAAAGAAGGAGGCAGAGAGGAATGAGTCAAAGGTAGACGTGGGGAGTTAAAGTCACCCAGAACTGTGAGAGGTGAGCCATCCTCAGGAAAGGAACTTATCAGGGCGTCAAGCTCATTGATGAACTCTCCAAGGGAACCTGGAGGGCGATAAATGATAAGGATGTTAAGCTTGAAAGGGCTGGTAACTGTGACAGCATGGAATTCAAAGGAGGCGATAGACAGATGGGTCAGGGGAGAAAGAGAGAATGTCCACTTGGGAGAGATGAGGATCCCAGTGCCACCACCCCGCTGACCAGAAGCTCTCGGGGTGTGCGAGAACACGTGGGCAGACGAGGAGAGAGCAGTAGGAGTAGCAGTGTTATCAGTGYTAATCCATGTTTCCGTCAGTGCCAAGAAGTCGAGGGACTGGAGGGAAGCATAGGCTGAGATGAACTCTGCCTTGTTGGCCGCAGATCGGCAGTTCCAGAGGCTGCCTGAGACCTGGAACTCCATTGAGTTTGTTACGAGCGTAACCATACTTCCGGAGTCTAATAGAGCTTCCGTGTCGTGTCCGTCAACCTTCACCGGGACCATGGGTGCCGTTGGTTCGTGGTGCGCCCAACAGGAGGTGACGTAGTTCTCTGCATGGCCCACCTCGCCTCCGGGGCTTGCTGACAGCATCGACTCTTCTCGAGGCGGACAATTCCAGGCCACACTCAAAACACCTCCTTTGGTCTCCATCTACCTGGGGGCGTCGGGGGCGAGTCGGATCTCCCCCAACGATCTCTCCACCGGTCTGCGGCCCTTTGGCCCTGCCGGCTGTCGGTTCGGGGTATAGAGGGGTGGGGCTGTCCTTCCGTCCCCTCCGACGGGTCCCCAAATCGGCCCGGCTCCCACTCAGCAGGGCCTCAGTGTTCTGATGCGTCTCCACTGCTCCCAGAAGGCCCTCCAAGGTCTGGGGCGTGCATAGACTCACTGCTCTCTTCATGTTGTGGGGTAGAAGCGATCCAGGACCACTTTGTCTAGGATGGAGAGGGTGGATACGTTGGTTAGGAGCCATGCCCTGGTGACGCGCAGTAGGCTGCTCATCTGGGCTCGGGGGGATGCGTCAGCCACGAACCGCCAGTTGTGGAACAGTTGGGCCCGACGTGCCAGGCTGTACCCATAGTGGCTGAGTATCTCCCATTTGAGTCCATCGTAGTTAGCCGCTTGTTCGTCGTTAAGGTCCATTTTGGGCATTCCCGGAGAGGAACGGGGCCAGCAGACTTACCCACTTTGGCCTTGGCCATCCTTCCCATAGTGCTGTCCGTTCAAACGTACAGAGGTATGTTTCGATGTCGTCGTCTTCCGTTAGCTTGATTAACAACTGGTATGGATGTGATTCAGTAGGAGCTCCTCCTTGTAGCTTCCGGATTTCCTCAACGTGGCGAACATTTTGTAGCCCCTGTTCCTCCAACGTTCGTTCCTGAACCGCCTGTTGTGCTTGTTGGCCCGGACGAACTGAGCTATCAACTCGTCCATGCTGATGCTGCATAAACGTCAACCCTGATCTGACCACGTTATCAGAATGCCCGCATTCACCACCACTTGAGGCAGACCAGGGGGTTTGGTCAAGACGTTTACACAGATCAGACACGGACAGAGTTGGGTTAGCTCAGTTTCAAGGGTGTTTATTTAAATAACAAACAAAAAGAAAATAATAGGTCTCCCCCAGGAGACCTTCTCCGGAATACCGTCTTCTGGGCTCCGGGTCTTGCTGTCTCCTGTGGGGAACAATACTGAGCTCCCTCCGTTATCCCTGAGACTGAGCACGACTATACAGTAGCAACCTCTCTTCCCCCAGTCCCCTCTCCCGTGTGCTGCCCTTCCGGCAGCTTTATGGGACTCGTCCAGCTGGTGAGCGATCAGCCCCTTGATTACTCACTAACCACAACCAGCCCCAATTAGTCCTGGCCGGAGAGCCCGTTGAGACCTGGCATGTCCAGCAGAGGGAGCCATCGCCTCGTGATGTAGACTCCGTCTGTCACCAGGCCTCGACGAGTCTTCCCCTGGTGGCTGACCTGTTGTACTCCACAATTGATTAAAATATTCTCTGAAAAATCATCAATCAATATTAACGCTATAAACCCTTTGCAATTAAAACCATTTGATTGTATGACAGACTGCGAAAACATACTTTTTGTGTTTTGATGATGTCTTTTACATGCACTTAAAACACCAACAACGGTTTTCACAGTACTAACAAGAACCCACCAATATTCCGATTGAAGGACCACTTTTGGTGTTTCAGAGTACTTCCATTCTGTTTTGAAATACATTCAGTGTATTATAACACTTACATTGGGGTGACATTCAAACACCCTCCAAACACCAGATCTCAGCTAAGGATGCACTACTTTTCATGGTTTGACTACACGATCATGGTGTTTTGAGTCTTTCTGTTTTAACAGTGCATACAAGGATTACCTTTATAAGAAGCACTATAAGAGATCCATCCACTGGCGAACTCTCGTGGTGTAGTGCACTTCACACAGTAACTAGGCCTACACAATATCTTCTCTATCTGCTTTATCTGTTATCTGTCACTGTGCTTTCTAATGGTACCTCTTCCTTTCACCACACACAAGATGAAAACACAGGTAAGTATTCTTAGTAAAATATAACACATTTATTACAGATGACAAAATGTAACAGAAGTAACAAAAGTTTATGAATAAAAACATACAAAGTATGACTTTTCTGATGGTCTCACAATGAGAGCATAACCCTCTTGTATATAAAAAATGTGTTGTATTATAACAACATCCTTCATATTTACAAAATATATTCACATAAAATCATCCCAGAAAATATAGAACTAAGAAGAAACAGGCCTTGTGACACCCTTGTCATTGATTTTATTCTTGGTGCTGAGAGGAAAGATTAACAGTGGGTGTTGTGTTCAGTTTTTGACTGCGTACTGTTCCTTTATATCCTGAGTCCCCCTCTGATAGTTGTGATGACATTGTTGGATTTGGCCTGTGAGGTCTTGATGTGAGCCGCTTTGGTCCTAAAACGGATATAAAATGTCAAATGGATATCATTCATTTGTATTGTCACGGCTACAACCACACTTTTAGTCTCACTTTTAGTCTCTGTTCATGAGAATGATTCTTACCCCAGTCGGCTGACGTGCTCTTTCACCCAGTTCTTGTCAGGGTCTGCACACACATCCTTACCCTTTTCGGTGTGGAACCTGGAAGAGACATAAAGCATAAGTTCATATTCAACTCTCTGTTTTTACACTTACAGCATTGTATAATTGTTTGATTGCTAAAACTACAGTATAGTAGGCCATTTATAGTAGCTTTAATGGCATTCTTCTGGCTTTATTACTTGCCATACAATGCAATCAGATACTCCAAAGAAACTCACCTGATGGCAAAGATACGGCAGGTTTCTAATATGGTCTGTAGTGTATAGCCTTCGATAACTGTGAAAGGTGTTTTACGAAGAGTATAACTCTCACAGCATCCTCTCCTACGACGTGCTGTCAAAAAGGAACAAATGAAGGATTTACGAGGAATGTTGAGAAACACAAAATATTACCCTAATTGTCCAGTTGTTTATTTCTGTATTCAGTAATAAACACAGAGACACAGACTAAGACAAAACTTTCACAGCACAATATTTACGTCGTTTAGCTGCAGAAGTTTCCGTAGCAAAGAGCCCCAAAGCCAGTAGCACCAGCAGTACAATCACAGGGGCTCTCATCTGGGCCATTTCTTCTTCTGTGATGCTGTGGTTAGGGATGAGCTGAGTTGAGCTGCTGTCTTGTCTTCAAAGAGAAAGCTTCAGTGGCTGTGTGAGGTCCTACTCTCTATATATACTCCTTCTGCAGGTGGAAACGTCTGCTTTGAAAGTTGAAATAGGCTTTCTTACCCACCCCTTAATGGCAACGTCCCACGAAAGAATTTCCCCATCACTAACCCACATTGAGCAAGAAAGCGAACAACATTACTCAAAAGACGGACAACAAGGGATGTTTTAACACAAATGTTATTTGTTTATTCAAACATTTATCCTCAGATGGTTAAAATGTACTACAAAGTACAATGAGTTGATACTCTGTCCTATGATCCTTTATGAGCTACTCAAACATATTTCCAAGTGTCAATTTAACATTTTTACAGTATAGACCAGGGGTGGGCAAACTTTTTGACTCGCGGGCCACAATGGGTTCTAAAATTTGACAGAGGGGCCGGGCCAGGAGCATTTGGAGGGAGTGTTTGGGCCGGATATACTAAAGCATTAAATGTAGTGTGTGCAAACCTCATAGCACAGTAAGAACACTACAACCCAATTTATTAACTGTCTTTCAAATGTGAAAAATAGCCCTTATCAGTTAATAAATTTGTCTCAAGGAATATGCAAGATATGGCATTTACATACTATTTCGCAGATACCGGGATGAGGAAATGTAAATAGATTAAAATAACATACGCACTGTGATTTATCAAGATTGCGTCTGTTTTTAATAAGTTTCAATCGAAGGTGCAAAGTTAAAGAAATCAACATTTATTGAAAAATGGAAATCACTTTCAACATTCAAACATATTATTACACAACGAAATACTCAAGCTCAATAATATCTACTTGTGTTAAACTCCGCAAAATCATGGATGGATTGTCCTGACCGCGCGCTCTACAAACTCGCCCACGGACGCCCTCGCCTTCACGCGCAAACAGTACACGTGTATCGTTGCCAAGCACACAGACATAGGCTGTATTAAATATCCTACCTGCAGCTGAAAATTTAAATTTAAATTAAGAGCGATGTGCGGCGTGTTAATAAAGCTACTGTACCGCTGCTGTGCGTAAATGCGCATTGCTCTTAATTAAAAGACGCACTTCCATATAATTTGGACAAGTTCGGCGGGCCGGATTAAAAAGGCCTAACGGGCCGTATGTGGCCCGCGGGCCGTAGTTTGCCCATGTCTGGTATAGACTACGAGTGGCGCAGCGGTCTAAGGCACTGCATCTCAGGACTAGAGGCATCACTCAAGACCCTGGTTTGATTCCAGGCTGTATCACAACTGCCTGTAATTGGGAGTCCCATAGGGCGGCGCACAATTGGCCCAGTGTCGTCCGGGGTTAGGGTTTGGCCGGGGTAGGCCGTCATTGTAAATAAGAATTTGTTCTTAACTGACTTAAGAACAGTTAAATAAAGTTTAAATAACTTTGGAAGCTTTCAACTTTCCAGCTGAAATAATACATTTGATAAAAATATGATAATACATGTCCTAAAGCTAAAATATACACAAATAATACATTATCTGATAAAATTGCTTTAGAAAGGGGCACAAGACAGGGAAGTCCCCTCTCCCCCTCCTGTTTGCACTGGCAATTGAACCGCTTGCAGAAAGAATTAGACAGCACCCAAACCAAAGTATCAGTATTGGTAAAAGTGAAATATAAACTAAACTTATTTAGAGATGATCTCCTGATATACCTGACCAATACTGAAAACTCAATGCCCCTTTGCTAAAAATATTTTCAGAATACGTGGAGACATTTTTTTTTTTAACAAAGAACCAATATCACTCCCTAAAAACACAACCTTATGGAATAATCCTTGAATAGTTTTTCAGAATTCAACAGTTAAATTGGACCACATGGAAAACTATAGGCATAGAAAACGGTAAATGACTTGGTAATAGAAATACATGTATTTCCATGACAGCTTTAAAAAGCAATTTTGGATTGGCCAATGTAGATATTGTCAAATACAGTGGGGCAAAAAAGTATTTAGTCAGCCACCAATTGTGCAAGTTCTCCCACTTAAAAAAGATGAGAGAGGCCTGTAATTTTCATCATAGGTACACTTCAACTATGACAGACAAAATGAGAAAAAAAAATCCAGAAAATCACAATTGTAGGATTTTTAATGAATTTATTTGCAAATTATGGTGGAAAATAAGTATTTGGTCACCTACAAACAAGCAAGATTTCTGGCTCTCACAGACCTGTAACTTCTTCTTTAAGAGGCTCCTCTGTCCTCACACTCGTTACCTGTATTAATGGCACCTGTTTGAACTTGTTATCAGTAAAAAAGACACCTGTCCACAACCTCAAACAGTCACACTCCAAACTCCACTATGGCCAAGACCAAAGAGCTGTCAAAGGACACCAGAAACAAAATTGCACCCAGGCTGCACCAGGCTGGGAAGACTGAATCTGCAATAGGTAAGCAGCTTGTTTTGAAGAAATCAACTGTGGGAGCAATTATTAGGAAATGGAAGACATACAAGACCACTGATAACTCCCTCGATCTGGGGCTCCACGCAAGATCTCACCCGTGGGGTCATAATGATCACAAGAACGGTGAGCAAAAATCCCAGAACCACACGGGGGGGACCTAGTGAATGACCTGCAGAGAGCTGGGACCAAAGTAACAAAGCCTACCATCAGCAAGGGCATTGAAGATGAAACGTGGCTGGGTCTTTCAGCATGAACAATGATCCAAACACACCGCCCAGGCAACGAAGGAGTGGCTTCGTAAGAAGCATTTCAAGGTCCTGGAGTGGCCTAGCCAGTCTCCAGATCTCAACCCCATAGAAAATCTTTGGAGGGAGTTGAAAGTCCGTGTTGCCCAGCAACAGCCCCAAAACATCACTGCTCTAGAGGAGATCTGCATGGAGGAATGGGCCAAAATACCAGCAACAGTGTGTGAAAACCTTGTGAAGACTTACAGAAAATGTTTGACCTCTGTCATTGCCAACAAAGGGTATATAACAAAGTATTGAGATAAACTTTTGTTATTGACCAAATACTTATTTTCCACCATAATTTGCAAATAAATTCATAAAAAATCCTACAATGTGATTTTCTGGATTCTTTTTTCTCATTTTGTCTGTCATAGTTGAAGGGTACCTATGAGAAGAATTACAGGTCTCTCTCATCTTTTTAAGTGGGAGAACTTGCACAATTGGTGGCTGACTAAATACTTTTTTGCCCCACTGTACATGCAAATTAAATCACATTTTGACTTGAAAAAATCCCCAAATTTCAACTTGAATTTTTTTTGCCCGGCGTCCCACCTGGGCGAGCCTGACAGGCAAGTGACAGATATAGTGGAGGCAATCAATAAAGTAATAGAGTCGAGGTGAGTTCCATGAATCGCTGATGCGCGTAACGATGGTGACAGGGGTGCGTAATGATGAGCACCAGACGAGGGGGAGCAGACGTGACAAGTAGAAAGTTTACTTTTAATCCGTCTGTCTGTATATTTCAAGACATGGCATATGATGGAACAGTGAGATATCCCATGGGTTGGACGATACTTTTCTTAAATAAATGTACACTTAAAAACGGGAAATTAACCAATCCTCCATCATTAACGCAATGGTAAGGTAAAATGCTTTATTAACTAAAAAATGTAAGTGCGTGGGCTACCGAGAAAAACAAAATGGTGCAGTTTGAGGCCATGTGGTGTAAGGTGACGCGGGCATTGGATATGGGGATGTGTGCTAGTGGGTCTGGGCAGATTTGATGTTTGTATGATGGTGTCGTTTGTATGTGTATGTTTTGTATTGTTCATAAAAATAAAAATAAATTCTTACAACAACAAAAAAGTGTCACAGTATAATGCACTTTTGGCCTCATAACCAAATCAAGGCCTATATTCAAACAGAACAACACGTTGGTCTCAAATTCACACCTTTGCAGTGATTTGGGTTCTACATGGAACCCAAAAGAATTCTACCTGGAAGCAAAAGGGTTTTATCTGGAACCAAAAAGGTTTCTTCAAAGGGTTCTCCTATAGGGACAGCCGAAGAACTGTTTAAGGTTCTAGATAGCACACTTTTTTTTTTATATATATACACACTTTTTTTCTAAAAGTGTGTATATACAGTTATCAGATTTTTCAGTTGATCTACCCCAATGGGTAAGGCTATACAGTCATACCAAGGGATTGCCACTGTTTGTGGCCTTTGTGGCCTGGTGAATGGCACATTTGAGATTGTGATATTGATCAGATAATAAACTTAGCAAAAAAAGATACGTCCCTTTTTCAGGACCCTGTCCTTCAAAGATAATTCGTAAAAATCCAAATAACTCCACAGATCTTCATTGTAAAGGGTTTAAACACTGTTTCCCATGCTTGTTCAATGAACCATGAACAATTAATGAACATGCACCTCGTTAAGACACTAACAGTTTACAGACGGTAGGCAATTAAGGTCAGTTATGAAAATTTAGGACACTAAAGAGACCATTCAACTGACTCTGAAAAACACCAAAAGAAAGATGCCCAGAGTCCCTGCTCATCTGCGTGAACGTGCCTTAGGCATGCTGCAAGGAGGCATGAGGACTGCAGATGTGGCCAGGGCAGTAAATTACTGTGAGATGCCTAAGGCAGCGCTACAGGGAGACAGAACGGACAGCTGATCGTCCTCGCTGTGGCAGACCACGTGTAACAACACCTGCACAGGATCGGTCACATTTGAACATCACACCTGCGGGACAGGTACAGGATGGCAACAACAACTGGCCGACTTACACCAGGAACGCATAATCCCTCCATCAGTGCTCAGACTGTCCACAATAAGCTGAGAGATGCTGGACTGAGGGCTTGTAGGCCTGTTGTAAGGCAGGTCCTCATCAGACATCACCAGCAACAACATCGCCTATGGGCAAAAACCCACCATCGCTGGACCAGACAGGACTGGCAAAAAGTTATCTTCACTGATGAGTCGTGGTTTTGTCTCACCAGGGGTGATGGTCAGATTCGCAATTATGGTCGAAGGAATGAGCGTTACACCGAGGCCTGTACTCTGGAGCGGGACCGATTTGGAGGTGGAGGGTCCGTCATGGTCTGGGGCGGTGTGTCACAGCATCATCGGACTGAGCTTGTTGTCATTGCAGGCAATCTCAACGCTGTGCGTTACAYGGAAGACATCCTCCTCCCTCATGTGGTACCCTTCCTGCAGGCTCATCCTGACATGARCCTCCAGCATGACAATGCCACCAGCCATACTGCTCGTTCTGTGCGTGATTTCCTGCAAGACAGGAATGTCAGTGTTCTGCCATGGCCAGCGAAGAGCCCGGATCTCAATCCCATTGAGCACGTCTGGGACCTGTTGGATCGGAGGGTGAGGGCMAGGGCRATRCRCCCCTGAAATGTCCGGGAACTTGCAGGTGCCTTGGTGGAAGAGGGGGGTAACATCTCACAGTAAGAACTGACAAATCTGGTGCAGTCCATGAGGAGGAGATGCACTGCAGTACTTAATGCAGCTGGTGGCCACACCAGATACTGACTGTTACTTTTGATTTTGTCCCCCGCTTTGTTCAGGGACACATTTTTCAATTTCTGTCAGTCACATGTCTGTGGAACTTGTTCAGTTTATGTCTCAGTTGTTGAATCTTGTTATGTTCATACAAATATTTACACATGTTAAGTTTGCTGAAAATAAACACAGTTGACAGTGAGAGGACGTTTCTTTTTTTGCTGAGTTCACGTGATCTGTAAGATAGCAAATAAACCATAATGGCACCACAGAATCCGTAAGAAAACTAGGAATTCAGGTTGAGTGTTGCACTGACGATGATCAAAAACTATAAGCTTACAAAACGTATGACAACTATTGAACTGTTTACATAGACAATATTACATAATGACCTCAGAGCTCTGATGTATGGTCAAAATTCCACACTACCGCCTACCTCCTCACTGCTAGCTGTGCTACTAGAGATCCTGGTTCGAGTCCAGGATCTGTCGCAGTCGACCGCGACTGGGAGACCCATGGGGTGGCGCACAATTGGCCCAGCGTCGTCCAGGTTACGGGACGGTTTGGCCGGCAGGGATGTTCTTGTCCCATCGTGCACTAGCGACCCCTGTGCTGGGCCGGGCACAATGCACGCTGACACAGTCGCCAGGTGCATGGTGTTTCCTTCGACACATTGGTGCGGCTGGCTTCCGGGTTAAGCGGGCATTGTGTCAAGAAGCAGTGAGGTTGGCTGGGTTGTGTTTCGGAGGACGCGCGGCTCTCGACCTTCGCCTTTCCTGAGTCCGTACGGGAGTTGCAGCGATGGGACAAGACTGTAACTACCAATTGGATGCCATGAATTTGGGGAGAAAAAGAGATAAAAAAAATTACAAAAATAAACAAATACAAATAACAATAATTGTCCACACTATAGGATCCCTCCTAGAACCTGTGGAGAATGGGGGAGTTATGAGGGGAACTTTCATGTGTAACTTTGTTTGGGTAGTGCTGTAAATCTACACAGCACTGAAATACAATACACCGAAAGACAAAGAAAAGTAATATCTTATCTGTTCAATCCAATAGTCATGTCTGTGTGTGACTTGCATGGATGTGGGCTGTTGCATATAGGTTGTCTTGAGGTTATAATATGGTTATTTTCTAGGTCAGAGGAACACATAGAAGTGATGATGTGACAATTAAATAGGTCATTATGAAGTGGTTTTGAGTTCTTCTTCATTTGTTGCCTCATAGCTGTCCCTGTGACAACCACAACCTTTTTACCCATGCATATGTCACACAACGCTTTAATTGGGACATTTGATCATGTTCATATGAATACTGAAACATTTTAAATGTTGGTGTTGCTTTAGCACTACAAACATGTATTTGCATGGTTATTACAATGGTAGGTACAACGTGAAAACTGCAGTTAAGCTGTTGTTACATACAACTTAACCTTAAACAACTACCATATGAAAACTCAGCCTGGTCTCAATGACTAGACGTAACATAGTAAATGTAAATCCAGGCCACTGAAATCAGTATGATATGTTATGTTCGGTATGGTTACATAAGACAGAAGGCTACTTACACTACCGTTCAAAAGTTTGGGGTCACTTATAAATGTCCCTTGTTTTTGAAAGAAAAGCTAATTTTTTGTCCATTAAAATAACATCAAATTGATCAGAAATACAGTGTAGACATTGTTAATGTTGCAAATGACTATTGTAGCTGGAAACGGCTGATTTTTAATGGAATATCTACATAGGCGTACAGAGGCCCATTATCAGCAACCATCACTCCTGTGTTCCAATGGCACGTGGTGTTAGCTAATTCAAGTTTATAAGAGTCTGCGGTCCAGAGAAGGCAGTATATTTCCAACTATGTACGTATTTAAACTACATTACAATGCCAGATCATTGTATCAGATTATCTTTGTATCTTATTCGGACAATAGAGTTACATGTATCTATCCAACTTTACTGCCTGCCTAGAACTCTGAACCTGACAAGATGACAATGCTTCTGGTGACTCTCTCTACACTGCATGTGCTGCCGGTGGCACTGATGACTCTGTGCGAAAGTAGTAAGTAGGACATGAACTGTCATTTATTGTGGGTTTAGTCATATTTTAGCAGAGAAAAGGTTGTGCATTGCTTCTGTTTTGAGCTATGCTTTGTTTGTTTGTTTTTACCCTGAAAACGACAATCTATTTTTACGATGTCTTTTCTACCAATACGTCTAAATATCTGGGATGCTGTCTGTCTTGTGCAGGTCCACTCGAAGCTGCACAGAATACACAGAGAAGGCTATCCCTGTGACGAAACCTGAAAGAGTACAGAATCCAACATGAGACTGGGATCTGCGACATCAATGCTGTGATGTAAGCGTATAGCTACTGTATATTATATTGTCTTTAAACAGCTTCAGTACATAGAAACAGGAAAATAGTTTTTTAGAATGTTCAAGTGACATTATTGGATTGATTGTTGAATCTGATGTAACATTTCTGTCACGTTCTGACCATAGTTCTTGTGTGTTTTTCTTGTTTTAGTGTTTGGTCAGGACGTGAGCTGGGTGGGCATTCTATGTTGTGTGTCTAGTTTGTCTGTTTCTATGTTTGGCCTAATATGGTTCTCAATCAGAGGCAGGTGTTTGGTGTTGTCTCTGATTGGGAATCATATTTAGGTGGCTTGTTTTGTGTTGGGATTTTGTGGGTGGTTGTTTCCTGTCTTTGTGTTTTCTCTGCACCAGATAGGGCTGTATCGGTTTGCCACATTTGTTATTTTGCATTGTTGTAAGTGTTCACAGTTTCGTTTTATTAAACATGTTGAGCACTGGCTACACTGCGTGTTGGTCCGATCCCTGCTACACCTTCTCTTCCCGTGAAGAGGAGGAAGGCTGCCGTTACAATTTCTAAATCCACCTCTCCTCTCTTTTATAACAGGTCCACCACCGTGAAGGACAGACATGTCTGTGCTGACCCCGACAGCAAGTGGGTAGAGGACGCCATTTAGCACATAAAGTAAGATAAACCCATCACAGTAGCAACACTTTTCCCATTTTATTAAACAGTAACACAAAAATGTTTGAATTGTATATGATGTTGTAAATGACCAAACACTCTTTTTTTCTTCCCAAGGAACAAAAGGACTGCAGCCTGAACGTGATGGCACCCACACAAACAATCTGTTGGGTGATGACAGATATGACACAAGTCTCTTTCCCAGTTATGGTGTCTGTCTGCCCACTGTTAAGAACAACATTTGAATTACGTTTAATTTGTTATTGAATGTGTAGTTGTGGCTGGAAAAAGTACTGCAATGTCAAGATGTAAATGTTCAGTACAAGAAGTTATAACGTAGCTATATGTTTTGAATCGTGGTGTGGTTCACTGAATACTACAGGTCAATGGACACCAACACTGAGCACCAGCTCAACACAAGATAATCTCTCGTTAAAACATCAATATGCGCAAAAATCACCCGCACAGCTGATCTCAATTGCAGCCATTACTGGCCACCATATTATTGCTCCCTACATTTGATGTCGGTGTTTAACTTTAAGTCCTGGTTGCTGCCAACCTTTTTCAAGACTATTTATGCCTCTGGTGGGTATTATGTTCAGTATAAATGAAACCTGATATTTGAGCAGACTAAGTCCAAATTGAACTATTTCACATCATTTCATACAATTGAAATAAGGTATTTCCTCATTTACCAGAGAGAATCTACTGTGACAATGTACTCTACACATTTTGTTAATGTAAAGCTTATGTTGGTATACTTACTTGTAATTTCCAAATCATTTAACCCATGAATAAAACCTTAATACAGTATGGTCATTTCTTATCAAAAGGGAAAAATAATGTATTCCTGTACTGTCTACATCTAAAATTGGTAACTTAATGAAGACAATTATGATTGAGTTAATACTGTTAAATCTGTTTTCATTCAATTAAAATTGAATCAAGGTATGTCAAATGACATATTAGTATATTCTAATGTGGCCCAAACATAGATGTCTATAATGCACTGTATTGTACTTGACAGTAAACTCAAGTATAGTTCTGTGCAGTACAGTACAGATCAGTGCAGTATAGTTCAGTACAGTACGGTACTCTACTTTTCTATACTGATTTAAACTGTACTGAACTATACTGAACTATACTCTACTTTCCTGTAAAATCAAATACAAATTATTTTGTTACATGCGCCGAATACAACCGGTGTAGACTTTACTGTGAAATGCTTGCTTACGAGCCCTTCCCAACAATGCAGTTTAAAAATAAAATAGTAACACGAGGAATACAATAAAATACACAAGAATTTAGGAGCTATACTGAACTATACTGTACTAAAGTTTACTGTACTATAGTTTCTTACAATTCACGGGGTCTATATTCTTACAATAAATAGTTTGAATTAAAAACCATCCTTGCTTTTTTCAATGGTCCTGATAGGTCGTATTTCATTGGGGCCTGGAGTAGAGAACCTAGACACAGCTGTCTGATATCAAACTCGTTTGACACAGTAACAATGGGAGATCAACTGATCTGCTGGTTTATTCTTGTGGGTTTTTGGTTGCAAGCTAGTTTGTTTTAACACGCAGGTGCATGTAATCTCCCATTAGTAACGTTTCAAGAAATCCAGCGCTAAAAGTTCTGCCTGTTGGTTGCAATTGACCATTACTTGTTTTATGCTGGACACACAAACAATGATACAGAACATAGACAGTACACCTTGGGATCAAAATGGATCTACAGGGTTATAACCAACCTCAACACACACCATAGGGTAATATCTAAAAACCACTATATTCTGGATGTAATTTAGTAATCTCAGAGCCCTAGCAAAACCAGAACTTTACTGAAACTGTCTCATAGGAACCACTGTGGCACTGTGAAGGATGCTGTTTGACTAATTCCTTGTACTGGGCCACTGTCTTTGGCCCCATCCAGTCTGGCCAGGTGAATCAGCATCTGGACATGGAAGGACGCTCCGTTGACCCACATCCTCAGAGCCCACATCCTCAGAGCCCACGAGCTCATCTGTCTGTCCAGCAGCATGGAGTTCTTCAACTGAGTCAGGGCAAAGCTCAGGTTACGCTCCACGTGCTGGATGTCACTCTTCAAGCTCTGCCTTGTTGCGTATGTGCATGAGGTGCCTCTTGAGGTACTCATCCATTTGGTCTCTCACAGCGGAGGCCTTCTCCTCTGCAAAGATACGACGCAGCAGATAATCTGTGCTATCCTTAGGGGGCTCTATGGCAGCTACAGATCTGTCTATTACTATAGAGATAACCAGGGACCCCAAGCCTGCAGCATCAGGTATCGGAAATCAAGCAGACAAGCTTTTCAGTAAGGTCCTTTATCCGTGCTTTAGCATTTTCATTCAATTCCATCTCTCTTTGTTTGTAGTGTTGGATCAGCTTCTCCAAGGACCTAGGACCTGAGAATTGCAGCAGAGCTTAGGTTATGCCCACATCTGGAAAGTATTTTGAGCTCATCTGATTTTTGAGTTAATCTGATATCATTTGCCTTTCTTCCTTTATCTTTTATTCTGTACTCTTTGATTGACCCATGTTTTCTTTGTTCTGGTCTCTGGTCGAGGGTGTTAGAGTAATTTCCTTTGGTGTGAGCAAGCAGTCGTTGGTCTCTGTTGAGCATGTCTTGTCTAGGGCACTTAGGCCTTCACTGAAGGAACCTGTCTAAAGAAAACACAAAAACA
Source organism: Salvelinus sp. IW2-2015 (assembly GCF_002910315.2). Taxonomy (NCBI): domain Eukaryota; kingdom Metazoa; phylum Chordata; class Actinopteri; order Salmoniformes; family Salmonidae; genus Salvelinus; species Salvelinus sp. IW2-2015. The sequence goes on from NC_036872.1 coordinate 8,112,931, forward strand.
AAAGGACAAGTCCAAATCAGATTCAGAATACAAATCAGAATGAAATATCCTGTGTAGGGCAGTAGCCGGATCGTGTGCAAACACATATTAAGAAACAGGAGAGGGCATTGATCTCAAGATCATTAAGCACTTAACCGTGATTGCTCCTGTAATTTGGTTTGGATAAGAGCGTCTGCTAAAAGTTGGCTAAATATTATTCGAAGTAGCCTACAGCAGTAACCCTCCTAACCTCAACCTGTTTTCTTATATCCAAACTTCCATCCAAGCAAGCGAAAGTTGTTATGTCATGTGACGCGATGCCTGTCCATTCCAGATAAACCTTGTGTAATGCAATGTATAGCCACGGGGTGGCACCATAATACCAAAAACTCGCGAACTGGAAGGATTCGCATTATGAATGGGCAGCTTGCTGTCACTGTCCTTCCGGGAGAGATTTGGCAGGACTATATTCAGGTAATTGCCTGCTACGTTTCTTTGCAGTTTTCTCAATTGTATTTATGCACTCTTATGGTAACAATGTGTGATTTCAGCGTTTCAAGTAGATTTTATCATTGTCTAATAACGATGTAATAACGTAGTTAGCTAACATGCCTAGTTTACTAACGTTAGCTAGCTAGCTGGTTTGCTAATGCTAACTAACGTTAGCTAGCTAGCCATCATCCACATTATTTTAAAAACGCTGACTGCAGTGCATAGAACGATGCACGACTTTGGCAAGTAGCTAGCTAGATCTCTCACTCTGAGGCTGTAAACCAGGGTTCTTTAATGACTAGTCTGATACGCGTGCCATTGTGTTTGTTCTCTATTGTTTCTGCATGGGATTACCTTTATAGCTAGCATACTACCAAAGATGTTTATAACCAACCCAAGATAGACCAGAGCCTGTCGTTTCCCATGGGAGCAGATTAATCATAGTAGTGGGCAGAACAAACAAGGAGGTGGGCAGAGCCAAGCGTGAGCTAGTGAGATCCTATTGGCGCGTTCAATCATTTATTTGCATATATCCGCTAGGGAACGCCTCACCTGTGAAATGCGTGTGTGCACACACTTAATTCGACCTTGCACTCCTAAACAACGCAATAAAAAACATAACTAAACTTTGGCAAAGTGCCAAGTCTATAAAACGCAGTGCACTGTGTTGGTAACATATTTGTAGTTTTGGGAAAAAATATTGAGAAGATGTTTCATCGGTGAGAAAATGTGCAGAATGTCGGCCAGTTTCACCTAGTTCTATCCTCTTCCAATACCCGCGACTGGACTGCCTCCCACTACCATATTCGGTGGTTAGAAAACGTTCTGAACGATGCTTCATCTTTATAGCCCCTGTGACGTGTCTCGGTTTCCCCCTTTGTCTGTGCTTGCACTCCTAAACAACGCAATTTTTTGAAACTTTGGAAAGGGGTAAAGTCTACAAATCGCAGTCCACTCTGCTTGTTACACATTCTAGTTTTGGTAATGTAAAACTGTGTGGCCACTGGGCTTCCTCCCGTCATCGTATTTGGTATTGAGTGGAAACGCCAACTGAATGATTCACATTTAATACATCCGGTGAAATATCTGTCTCTTTGTTCTATCTGTGTTACTACTGTTCTCCTGAGACAAACTCCACTCTGTTGATCTACGTGCGTGCGTACACGTGTGATTTTTGGAGTAGCAGCAGGGTTGCCAGGTCGAGATATAATTTATGACGATATGACACGACAACTCAAACCGCCCACAATGCTTGAAAACTAGCACCCATTTTTTACGCAGCAGGTGGAGTTGGCACATGTTTCCAACAGGTAATGTAAATACAACTGGTAAAATTGCTCTAACTTTAAATTGTTCTCTGCATATCTCCCTTTGTTATTGGTTACACCAAATTATTTAATATGAACTATAGAAGTGAAAAACCGAAAAGCCCCAACATTTTGCTATTTGTCTTTTATTTAATACAACATTTAAATGAATATGTGGCTGCAGGCAGCCTGATGTCCCAGTCATCCATCCCTCTGGGGCAAGATGGAAAGGAAAGAGCGAAAGGAGATCCATCACATCAATAGTTGTATTCTACTATTAATCAATCAAAACTATTATCATTTTTATTTTACCGCAAGTCAGTTAAAAACAAATTCTTATTTTCAATGATGACCTAGGAACATGGTTAACTGCCTTGTTCAGGGGTAGAACGACAGATTTTTACCTTGTCAGCTCTGGGATTCGATCTTGCAACCTTTCGGTTACTAGTCCAACGCTTTAACCACTAGGCTGCCTGCCACCCCTGACTATTTAGTAGTCAGTAATTGAGTTAATTGGCTCCTCTCTGTCCTCACCTCCGCTGTGCTCCGCACCACTCTCTCTCTCCTCTGACTTCAACTTTCTAGCCAATGTTAGCTAGCTAGCTTGCTACATGTATGTAGACTAACTTTTTTCATCACCGTCCCAGAATTGTCCTGAAGTGCAATTTAAATTGTCCCAAACTGAAGATGAACTTCCCAAATTCAAATACGTGTTTTTGTTGTTATATGCCAACATGGGTCTACTCTATAACATATAGGTCATTCATTCATAGTGATTTAAACGGCTAATAAGATTAGCCTACTACTAAAATAAATAAATGGAACTGTCAACTGAGCCAGAAATTAACATAAAATTGCCTCTAAAATGGCCAACAATAATATTTACATATATTGTGCATATGCATAAATAATTAGCCTACATGTAAAAGTGTAGCCTAGGTTATTTAAGCAATAAGGCCAGAGGGGGTGTGGTATATGGCCAATAAACGACGGCTAAGGCTGTTCTTATGCACGACGCATCACGGAGTGCCTGGATACAGCCCCTAGCCGCGGTATATTGGCCATATACAGTGCCTTCGGGAAGTATTCAGACCCCTTGATTTTTTCCACATTTTGTTTCGTTACAGCCTTATTCTAAAATGGTTTAAATTATATTAAATCCTCAGTAATCTACACACAATACCGAATACGGATCTGGGGACCCCTGCCAAATCTTTTCAGTCTCCTGAGAGGGAAAAGGTTTTTGTCGTGCCCTCTTCACGACTGTCTTGGTGTGTTTGGACCAAGATAGTTTGTTGGGGATGTGGACACCAAGGAACTTGAAACTCTCGACCCGCTCCACTACAGCCCTGTTGTTGTTGTTAATGCGGGCCTGTTCGGCCCTCCCTTTCCTGTAGTCCACAATCAGCTTCTTTGTCTTGCTCACATGGAGGGAGAGGTTGTTGTCCTGGCACCACACTGCCAGATCTCTGAGTTCCTCCCAATAGGCTGTCTCATCGTTTTCATTGATCAGGCCTACCGCTGTTGTGTCGTCGTCAGCAAACTTAATGATGGTGTTTGAGTGGTGCTTGGCCACACAGTTGTGGGTGAACAGGGAAGTACAGGAGGGGACTAAGCACGCACCCTTGAGGGAGCCGGTGTAGTAGGATTCAATCTTAGTCCTGTATTGACGCTTTGCCTGTTTGATGGTTTATCTGATAGCACAGTGGGATTTCTTATAAGCATCCGGATTAGTGTCCTGGTCCTTGAAAATGGCAGCTCTAGCCTTTATCTCGGTGCGGATGTTGCCCTATCCATGGCTTTGGTTGGAATATGTACGTACTGTCGCTGTTGGGACGACGTCTTCGATTCACTTATTGATGAAGCCTGTGACTGAGGTGGTATACTCCTCAATGCCATTGGATGAATCCCGGAACATATTCCAGTCTATGCTAGCAAAACAGTCCTGTAGTGTAGCATCCGCGTCATCTGACCACTTCCATATTAAACAAGTCACTGGTACTACCTGCTTTAGTTTCTGCTTGTAAGCCGGAATCAGGATGATAGAATTATGGTCAGATTTGCCAAATGGAGGGCGAAGGAGAGATTTGTATGCGTCTCTGTGTGTGTTTGTAAAGGTGGTCTTTTCTTTTTTCTCTGGTTGCAGATGGTTGCTGGTAGAAATGAGGTAGAACGGATGTAAATTTGCCTGGATTAAAGTCCCCGGCCACTAGGAGAACCATTTCTGGATGAGCATTTTCTTGTTTGCTCATGGCCTTATATAGCTTGTTGAGTGCGGCCTTAGTGCCAGCATCGGTTTGTGGTGGTAATAGACGGCGACGAATAATATAGATGAGAACTCTCTTGGTAGATAGTGTGGTCTACAGCTTATCATGAGGTACTCTTACCTCAGGCGAGCAATACCTTGAGTCTTCTTTAATATTAGACATCGCCCCCGCCCCTCCCGCCCCTCGTTTTACCAGATGTAGCTGCTCTATCCTGCCGATGCATGGAAAACCCAGCCAGCTCTATATTATCCGTGTCGTAGTGGCTCCATCTTCCCAGAACTGTCCCAGAGTCTGCTTGAACTGTCCCAGACATATATATTTATCGACGACGGGACGCCCTTCATTTCGAGCCCTAGCTATATAGCCGACCCAGAGACAAAGCACATTGTTCATCCTCTCTCTCCCTCTCTCTTAATCTGTTTGGATGATTATTTACCTGTATCTCTCCCTTCCTGTGTTGGCTCTGGTAGGCTAATGATTGGTAGGACTGGGGGCGGTCAGGATACAAGTTGTGCTGCTCTCCTGTCACTCAGGTGACTGCTGCGCTCTCTCAACACCAATGACTATGCTCAACGCAAACACACCCCTCCGGCTCTCTCCCTCCACACCACTCAATTGCTATGGGAAACATATGTTTACATTGCCAAAGCAAATGAAATAGATAATAAGCCATAGAGAAATAAACATAAAAAATGAACAGTAAATGTTACACTCACAAATGGAGTAGGGGCATTTCAAATGTCATTATCTCTATGTACAGTGTTATAACGATGTGTAAATAGTTAAAGTACAAAAGGGAAAATACATCAACATAAATATGGGTTGTATTTACAATGGTGTTTGTTCTTAACTGGTTGCCCTTTTCTTGTGGCAACAGGTCACAAATCTTGCTGCTGAGATGGCACACTGTGTGGTATTTCACCTAGTAGATATGGGAGTTTATCAAAATTGGATTTGCTTTCAATTCTTGGTGAATCTGCACCAGGCAAATATTCTTATATTTGCTGGTGTAACCTACAATGTTGTCCCAGTTTGATATGCTATTTGAAGGTATTCACACCTATATCAGCTAAAAAATAATAGAATGTCATCATGTTTTGGTCATGGAGGAAAAAAAATATGCCTCGCAGCTGTAACCTGGAATCACTAGTTATTCCTTCTAAACAAATACATTTTGGAGGGGATTCTAATAAGGCTACAGTCGCTGAGATTATGTTTGCTTATCAATGTCAAATAGAGTACTTCGATGCATAGCCTATAGATCAGATCAAGGAACCAAGCAAGCTCCATTGCCTACACAACACTGCCCCCGCGGCTACTGACGGGACGATATTGCGCGTTACAATTTGCATGTGGCACGGGGTTACATCGAATGTCGGCGCGCACTTCATGGAGTCGCGCCCCTTTTATGGCCGAAAAAAAACGACATTGCGATACTGCGCTACAGCCTTTAAAAAAGCCTTTAAAACTAACCCAATAATGACCATAGCCTGCCGTTTCCAATGCGAGCAAATTAATCATAGTGGGCAGAACCAGCAAGGAGGTGGGCAGAACCAAGCACGAGCTAGCGAGAGCCTATTGGCACGTTCTAGTATATATTTGCATATTACCATTAGGGAACGCCTAGTCTGTGAAGTGCGCGTGTGCAATAACTACATTTGCCCTTGCACTCCTAAACAACTACTTATATTTTTACTTTGGCAAAGGGTAAAGTCTACAAAACTTAGTCCACTCTGTTCGGAACAGTTCTAGTTTTGGAAACAGAAAACTGTATTGAGCTCAAATGTTTAATCGATGATAAAAGTTGCCGAATGTCGGCCAAAATCTATCTCGCTCTATCTTCTCCCACTACCGGCCACTGGGCTTCCTCTCACCATCATAAGGGTTACATTAAATACATAAAACGCTTCATCGGCTCCGTTTGCGTATGCTGTGTAGACCCCTTTAGCCTATGGCCATAACCAATGATAAAGGGAATCACTATAGGATATGGTAATTAAAGAGTACAGGAGCATGGTTTAAATTGAGCAATGGTGAATCTAGCTAATAGTCTATATTTGCATCAAAGCCCATCTGTTTATCTGGGCTGTTTGTTTTGATATGCAAATGCTGGCTACCAATTTATCTTGCCATTACAGTCTGATTATTTTGAAGAAAACATAATGCTGTATTTTCAAGAATGGTGGGGTCATGAAAAACCCAGCTCCTTGGTTGTGGAGTAGAGGAGAAGTAGTGCATCGTGGGTGATTCCCAGACAAGACAGGGAGGCAATGGAGGAAGATGAGCGGGGTAAGTTTGAGGGTGACAGTCTCTTTTTAGTAAACAACTGTTGGTAACTTGACATTACGTTGCCCCTAAACCTGTGTACTCCTGCTATTAGCCTATGTATTTATTTCGCTTTACTGCTATGTTGAAGGATCAATTACAGTTGAAGTCGGAAGTTTACATACACCTTAGCCAAATACATTTAAACTCACAATTCCTGACATTTAATCATAGTAAAAATTCCCTGTCTTAGGTCAGTTAGGATCACCACTTTATTTTAAGAATATGAAATGTCAGAATAATAGTAGGGAGAATGATTTATTTCAGCTTTTATTTCTTTCATCAAATTCCCAGTGGGTCAGAAGTTTACATACACTCAATTCGTATTTGGTAGCATAGCCTTCAAATTGTTTAACTTGGGTCAAATGTTTTGGGTAGCCTTCTACAAGCTTCCCACAATAAGTTGGGTGAATTTTGGCCCAATCGTCCTGACAGAGCTGGTGTAACCGAGTCAGGTTTGTAGGCCTCCTTGCTCACACACGCTTTTTCAGTTCTGCCCACAAATGTTCTATAGGATTGAGGTCAGGGATTTGTGATGGCCACTCCAATACCTTGACTTTGTTGTCCTTAAGCCATTTTGCCACAACTTTGGAAGTATGCTTGGGGTCATTGTTCATTTGAAAGACCCATTTGCGACCAAGCTTTAACTTCCTGACTGATGTCTTGATGTTGCTTCAATATATGTACATAATTTTCCTGCCTCATGATGCCATCTATTTTGTGAAGTGCACCAGTCCCTCCTGCTGCAAAGCACCCCCACAACATGATGCTTCCACCCCCGTGCTTCACGGTTGGGATGGTGTTCTTCGGCTTGCAAGCCTCCCCCTTTTTCCTCCAAACATAACGATGGTCATTATGGCCAAATAGTTCTATTTTTGTTTAATCAGAACAGAGGACATTTCTCCAAAAAGTACAAGCTTTGCCCCATGTGCAGTTGCAAACCGTAGTCTGGCTTTTTTATGGTGGTTTTGGAGCAGTGACTTCTTCCTTGCTGAGCGGAATTTCAGGTTATGTCAATATAAGACTTGTTTTACTGTGGATATAGATACTTTTGTACCTGTTTCCTCCAGCATCTTCACAAGGTCCTTTGCTGTTGTTCTGGGATTGATTTGCAGTTTTCGCACCAAAGTACGTTCAGAGACAGAATGCATCTCCTTCCTGAGCTGTATGAAGGCTATATGGTCCCATGGTGTTTATACTTGCGTACTATTGTTTGTACAGATGAACATGGTACCTTCTGGCATTTGGAAATTGCTCCCAAGGATGAACCAGACTTTTTTTCTGAGGTCTTGGCTGATTTCTTTAGATTTTCCCATGATGTCAAGCAAAGAGGCACTGAGTTTGAAGGTAGGCCTAGAAATACATCCACAGGTACACCTCCAATTGACTCAAATGATGTCAGAAGCTTCTAAAGCCATGACATAATTTTCTGGAATTTTCCAAGCCATTTAAATGCACAGTCAACTTAGTGTATGTAAACTTCTGACCCACTGGAATTGTGATACAGTGAATTATAAGTGAAATAATCTCTGTAAACAATTGTTGGAAAAATTACTTGTGTCATGCACAAAGTAGATGTCCTAACCGACTTGCCAAAACTATAGTTTGTTAACAAGAAATTTGTGAAGTGTTTGAAAAACCCGTTTTAATGACTTCAACCTATGTGTATGTAAACTTCCGACTTCAACTGTATATTTTGCAGGAAATTACATTTTATAAAATAGATTTGAATATCCCTTCTAGTGTTGATAACATCTCCATCACTGTTTTAGCTGTAGAATACAAGGGTCTGTTTGAGGACCCTGCCTTCATCTGTGAGGACTCCTCCCTGTTCTCAGACTACTCCACCCCTATCGCCAGGTTCCAGGATGACATCACATGGCTCCGGCCACAGGTGAGACCTGGGCCTACAACTTATCTAATCAGAATTGGCCTTAGGTCACTAATAATATGTCATAATAAAATATAGAGTGCCTTCTGAAAGTATTCAGACCCCTTGACTTTACAGCCTTTTTTCTGAAATTGATTAAATCGTTTTTTCCCCCTCGTCAATATACACACAATACCCCATAATTGACTGATTTATAAAAAATAAAAATAAAAAATGGAATCACATTTACATAAGTATTCTGACCCTTTGCTCAGTACGTTGTTTAAGCACCTTTGGCAATGATTACAGCATCAACTCTTCTTGGGTATGACACAACAAGCTTGGCACACCTGTATTTGGGGAGTTTCTCCCATTCTTCTCTGCAGATCCTCTCAAGCTCTGTCAGGTTGGATGGGGAGCATTGCTGAACAGCTATTTTCAGGTCTTTCCAGAGATGTTCGATCGGGTTCAAGTTCGGGCTCTGGCTGGGCCACTCAAGGACATTCAGAGACTTGTCCCAAAGCCACTCTTGCGTTGTCTTGGCTGTGTGCTTAGGGTCGTTGTCCTGTCGCCCCATTCTGAAGTCCTGAGTGCTCTGGAGCAAGGATCTCTCTGTACTTTGCTCTAATCATCTTTGCCTCAATCAAATCAAATCAAATGTATTTATATAGCCCTTCTTACATCAGCTGATATCTCAAAGCGCTATACAGAAACTCCCTAGAAAGGCCAAAACCTAGTAAGAAACCTAGAGAGGAACCAGGCTTTGAGGGGTGGCCAGTCCTCTTCTGGCTGTGCCGGGTGGAGATTATAACAGAACATGGCCAAGATGTTCAAATGTTCATAAATGACCAGCATGGTCAAATAATAATAATCACAGTAGCTGTCGAGGGTGCAACAGGTCAGCACCTCAGGAGTAAATGTCAAGGAATCCTGACTTGTCTCCCAGTCCCTGCCGCTGAAAAACATCCCCACAGCATGATGCTGCCACCACCATGCTTCGCGGTAGGGATGGTGCCAGGTTTCCTCCAGACGTGAAGCTTGGCATTCAGGCCAAAGAGTTACATTTTGGTTTCATCAGACCAGAGAATCTTGAGAGTCTTTAGGTGCCTTTTAGCAAACTCCAAGCGGGCTGTCATGTGCCTTTTACTGAGGAGTGGCTTCCATCTGGCCACTCTACCATAAACGCCTGATTGATGGAGTGCTGCAGAGATGGTTGTCCTTCTGGAAGGTTCTCCCATCTCCACAGAGGAACTCTAGAGCTCTGTCAGAGTGACCATCACATTCTTGGTCACCTCCCTGACCAAGGCCCTTCTCCCCTGATTGCTCAGTTTGCCTGGGCGGCCAACTCTAGGAAGAGTCTTGGTGGTTCCAAACTTCTTCCATTTAAGAATGATGGAGGCCACTGTGTTCTTGGGGACCTTCAATGCTGCAGACATTTTTTAGTACACTTCCCCAGATCTGTGCCTCAAAGGAATCCTGTCTCAGAGCTCTACGGACAATTCCTTCGACCTCATGTCTTGGTTTTTGCTCTGACATGCACTGTGGGACCTTTATATAGACAGGTGTGTGCCTTTCCAAAACATGTCCAATCAATTGAATTTACCACAGGTGGACTCCAATCAAGTTGTAGGAACATCCCAAGGATGGTCAATGGAAGCAGGATGCACCTGAGCTCAATTTCAAGTCTCATAGCAAAGGGGCCGCTCCGACAACGGATCAGAACCTGGGGGCTCTGCCAACGAGGCCTCCAACCACGGCTCTGGCTCTGACAGTGACTGAGGCTTCAAACTCAGAACGGACTTTTTTCCTACTGAATACTTGTGTAAATAAGGTATTTCTGTTTTTTATTTGTAATAAATTTGCTAAAATGTATAAAAACCTTTTTTCGTTAGTGAAAAGGGTTCTGAATACTTTCCCGAAGGCACTGTATATGCGATTTATATTCTGTGTTCCTTCCAATACATGTTCTTTTTTCCTCAACACCTTGTGAACACTTGATCACATAATGGAAGCAAGCATGTGTAATCTTCTCACAATGATTCTGTGTGTCTGTTAATGGTGACATATTTCTTTCTCTGTCCCTCCAGGAGATCTGCCCGTCTCCTGCACTCTTCCCTGACAACACCAATGACGGCCATGCAAAGCAAGGCCTCCTGGGAGACTGCTGGTTCCTCTGTGCCTGCACAATCTTACTGAAGTACCAGCATTTGATGAACAAAGTAAAGCTCCACAAATTTGTAACGTATATGTGACCGACCGGCTCGATTCGGTCTTACGTAGCAAAATTTGAAATGGTGTTTTTAACCAACACTTTTGAGAAAATGGCCCTTGAATGTTTTGGTACCTACTGGAGAGCTGTTCTTTGTCTGCACCCAATCAGCATCGTTCACACCCTTTTAAGCTTTAGCCCCACATGTGAGGCTATGTACTAAACAACCAAAGATTTCAACACTAAATGCTGGTTTATACTACGGGTGTGTTCGTACATTTTATCTGGAGTGCCAGAGTTTGCTCTGGGCGTTCGTAAACTCAGAGCGTTGTAAGATTGGCCGTTCGTAAATTCAGAGCGTTTCGCTCTCGAAGTGTACACTGGATACTCTGGCCGAAAAGTAGGGTTGATCCGAACGTTCTGTCCTAACAACAGCAGTCAAGCACCCAAGCTAACTGGCTAATGTTGGCTAGCTTGCTAGCTACTTCCAGACACAAATGAAAGAACAGCTCACTCTGACCATTTTACTCGCCCTAGCAGAGCTGGTTAGGCTGTTTACATGTTATCCCGAGCGTTGGTGAATGCAACTGTGCTGCTGGCAACAATTTAATTATGCTTTTTTTGCCAACGTTTACTGACACCGGCCATATTCAACGGGTGTTGAGCGTTCCTAAATTCGTCAGTTATTCTGCGCTCTGACACTCGTCTGAGTGTGCTCTGATATCGGAGTAGATAGCCAGAGCGAATTTACCAGCTACGTCTAGCAACGGTTGTTGCAGTGACATCATACAAATTCTATTGGAATAGTTACTTGCATAGCGGAGTCTTTTGTTTAGACATGTAGCTAGCTAGCTAAACAATGAACCATAAACCCAAGTCATAACGTTACTTCCCTGCATGAATCTGCAGGTAGTTAACCAGGTTCAATGTTAGCTAGCTAACATTAGGCTATATCTAGCAATGCAAATGGCTCTGTGATACGATTAACATTACTACACAGATCATACACGTAACGTTAGCTAACTAGCCAGCCAGCTAACGTTAGCTAGCTAGCTAACAGTACACTTTAACTTGAAATGAAAATAACTTTCTGACCAAATTTGAAACGTGTAATATCTGAAAATGTAGCTAGCTAGACTCTCATACCCGTATACATGGATGGACTCTTCTCCCTCTCTGTCACGGATGCCATGATTGCCCTTAGCTTGAAGATGTAATCCGGAGCCTTCTGTGTTCTCTTTTTGACTCTGTCTGCTTATTTGCTATCAAACGGCAGTATTTTCTCCATCTTGTTAGCTATCATACTCTAATTCCACTGATTTCAAAACTTGGTCATCCAGAAAGTGGAGAGCAACACTGATGCAGTTCTACTATGTGATGTCTTCCAAAAAAAGCAGCGTTAGAAACGATTACCTACACATTCTGACCAGCTCATATTATAGGCAGAAGCGTGCTACATGGCAGACCAATCCAAACTCATCTCTTGGATTGTCCAGCCCACTCATTATCTCAGCCAATCATGGCTAGCGGGAAGGTCCCTGTCTCTTTCCATGGCTAAACCAACTAGGCTTGTAATTTAACTTTTTTTTTGTATTTACAGATGGCATACAAGTTTTGTTATTAAGGCACATGAACGTTCACATGTTTCAGAAGGCATTTCTGCCAAAAAACACATTTTGATTAAAAAAAAAGGTTACGTTCAAATGGCGCTCCTGTGAAGCAGCGACATACGTCTAGTTTCCATACGAGTCACGTATGTTATTGCGTTGAAGTATTTTTTTGCTTTTTGGTTTTGCTGTGAACAGTAAAACTACAACTGTAGGTTACTACCACAAATTCAAGTCTTACAGCAAATACACTATGCTTCTGTCACTGACCTAGTCCATTAAGTACTTGGTGACTTTTATCAATACCAAAATACTGTGAAAAACCCAGTGCCCTGTACCCTTTCTGTCCCCCAGGTGGTACCCCCTGCCCAGCCCCAGTGGGGGGAGAGGGGGTACCGGGGCTCCTTCCTCTTCCGTCTCTGGCAGCATGGCTGCTGGACAGAGGTAACCGTTGACGACCGGCTGCCCTGCCTCAGCGGCAAGCTCTGCTTCTCGCGCTGCCAATCCCCCACTGCTTTTTGGGTTGCTCTGCTGGAGAAGGCCTACGCCAAGTGAGTGACAGGTGGAAGGTTGAAAGTGACCTCAAAAAAAGTACTAGCAGCGTTTCTGCATCTAGTCATTAAATTGGGTCTCCAAATATTCTATACTGTTCCAATCACATACCATTCCATACTGTTCCATTCCACACCATACAATACTGTAGTTAGGTTTTGTGATATTCTCTGATACCCCCATGTTGTCTCCTGTCCCTACTCCTCCTCCAGGCTGCAGGGGTCATATGAGCGCCTATGGGCAGGGCAGGTCTCTGAGGCCCTGGTAGACCTGACAGGGGGGCTGGCGGAGCGCTGGAGCCTGGGGGATTGTGGGACAGAGGAGGACCAGGGTCGGGGGTCATCTGACAGTGACTTGGTCAGGAGGAGGAGGCTGGATCTGGACCTGCTGCATGCGGTCAGAGAGGGCTGTTCAGTCAGCTGCTCTGTACACAGTGCCCCTGGAGGTGAGGAGGAAAAATGACTGGTCTGGGAATATTCTGCTGTTTTCACATTTTAAACACAAAAATAGCTCTGGGGCTGTGCAGACCATCGTTCTCCAATGGAGAAGGAATGCAGTTTTCTAAAAATCTTACTGAAAGCCTTCCATTGAAATCTTGTGACTGACCTTTCAAAGTAAGGTACTGGCACACCCCCAAGTCTGCTAATAGGCCAGTAGCTAAAATATTGTTTAGGGCTATATTTACCCCCACTGCCCCCTTACACCCTAGGTGCCAGTGAGTTGGGGCAGTTCCATGCCCTGAGTGTAATGGAGTGGGTGGACGTGAGGACGGTGGAACGGGGAGGAGTACGTCTAATCAGGATCAGAAACCCCTGGGGCAGACGCTGCTGGGAGGGAGCATGGAGAGAGAGGTAGGGTGTGTGTGTGTGTTAGAGCTGTACTACCCGAGCCTCGCACAGCTGCGGTCCCAGCGGTAGTGTTCCCCCCTCCCCTTCTGCTTCTCTGCCTGTGTGTGCGCCATTGCTGTGACTTCTGTTGCACAGACAGCTTCTCCCACTCTCGTTTGCAGAATTTAGTGTGAAAAATGTTGCTAGATTCCATCTTACCCCCTCCCCTTGTGCTTCTCTGCCTCTGTGCGCCGTTACGGTAGCTTCTCCCACTCTCGTTTGCAGCAGAATTTAGTGGGAAATGTGTAGCTAGAATCCTTTACCGATTTAAAGTCGCTGGAAGGGTCTGAAAAAACTCACTAGATATAATTACAAAGGCTCTAAGTTGGCAACACTGCAGAACTACAAGCAGAGCAGAGCCACGCACACAGCGTATGCTGCGCAGGGAGCGAGGAACAGACAGACAAACAGCTAATTGGGTACTAATTATGTTATTTTGGGCAGGGCTGGGCCTTAAATTTGGCAGAAGCAATCGGACCTGGGTAGGGCCTGAACACCACGGGCATGAGTAGGGCTTAAAATTCATGCCCGTGCATGGCTCACGCGTGTGTGTGTGTGTTCTTTTGTGTCATTTTGAGCCTGGATCCATCTATAATTATTTTCTTAAGAACCTCTGTCTCAGTAATAAACTGGCCATTCTCGCCTGGCAGTGGAGAAGGCTGGAACTCTCTGGACCCGGCCTGTACTCTGAACTTGCTGGGCCGGGCCCAGGAGGCAGAGTTCTGGGTGGACGAGACTGAATTCCTGTTGCAGTTTGATGATGTCACAGTGGGGTATCCTATCAATGAGGAGGGACACCTGCAGAGCATCTATTCTGGTATACTCACTCAATACTTCCTCATTATACAAGCATTAGACAAAGTTGAATAGTTTTGAATGTATGAGAACGTCTGACGATCTTTGGTTTGGGGGTGAACTATCCCTTCATAAAAGGAAAGCTAAGCAAAGCCAGTGTTGTTGTGATTGTGTGATTCACATTCCCTATCTGTCCAATAGGAGAGCTGCTGACTCACAGCCACCAGACTGGCGATCGCTGGGTCAAAGGTCACTCAGCAGGTGGTTGCCGTAACAACAGTAGCTTTGGCAGCAACCCTCAGTTCTGGCTGCGTGTGTTTGAGAGGGGAGAGGTGCTGGTGTCTCTGCTACAGCACAGAAGGTATAGCAGGAACACAGGACATCACTACACACAGTCACCAGAAGAGGGCAGCAGCACCACACGACACCAGCACTACCAGGCCATCGCTTTGCACATGTGGAAGGTTGGTACTGCACTGTAGCCTTGTAGCTGATAGATGTTAAAATAAGAATGTGTGTGTGTGTGTGGCTTTTAATTATTTCATCTTTATCTGTGTGTGTGTGTGTGTGTGTGTGATACATCTGTCTGTCTGTCTGTCTGTCTGTCAATCCCCAGGTAGAGAAGAAGTGTTTGAACCTGTCTGGGACTCTGAACAGCCCTCCCTGTGCCTCCACACACTGCCACGCCTACGAGCGCGAGGTGGTGCTACACACACACCTGGACCCTGGCTGCCACCTGCTCATCCCCAGTACCTTCCTCCAGGGGGGCGAGGGGAGCTTCCTGCTCAGGGTCTTCTCCTCTTCCCCCACCTCACTCAGGTCAGTGGGACTAACATTGACATTTGAGTCATTTAGCAGAAGACTGTGACCATAAAGAGATGGGTCAAATGGGGAGGCGGGACCAAATACGGATAGGATTAATCAAAATGTATCAGAAGTTTTGCTTTTCATTCATCAAAAGTGGTTTATGTATCATTCCATTTGTTTTGTAGATCATGTTGTCTTACAAGTCTAGGAAACTGGATCTTTATGTTCCCCCATCCTCCTGCAGTGCCGTGAAGACCCCGGGGCCCTCTTTGCCATTGGTAACAGAGGGGGAGTGGGAGACAAGCTACTTACGGGGCGCATGGGTCACGGGGTCATCGGCCGGGGGGAGCAGGAACTTCCTGTCTCACTGGCAGAATCCCAGGTTCCCGGTCACCATGGGTGACAACTTAGCGGGGTCAACAGGGGTCAATGTTAGGGTCACCCTTCACCAGAACTGCCCTGACACTGACCTCCAGGCCATCGGCTTTCACCTGTACAAGGTGAGCTGAGTTGTATTCATTAGGGAATACTCTAGCAAAACGTTTTGGAATGAAAAAAACTAAATTAGTTTATTATTGAAGAAGTCCAATTAGTCCCTCCTTGTTTTAGTCCATTTTCTTCTGTTTGGTGCCAAATAAAATATGACCCTGGTTTATTAACAGTATGTGGTTAGCCTATCTAAAAGATGTCCTTAATGTAGAATCTATGGTTTAGCCTGTTGATATGTTGTTTTAATCCTCCTTTAAAATCTGTCTATATGAAGATGATTATGTTGTGACTAGTTACATGTGAACCTCTCTGTGTATCCAGGCTCCAGAGGGACAGGAGCAGGCCGAGTCGCCAGTACCCAGGGAGGAGGAACCGGTGGCCAGCTGCATTCCTCACTGCTACACCCAGGCTGTCAGTCTGGCCTGCTGCCTTCCTCCAGGGGCCTATGTCATAGTGCCCTCCACCTACCAGCCTGACTCCCCAGGCCAGTTCACCCTCACTGTGGCTCGCAAAATACACAGGTAGACCTGGTTCTATTCCACTCCCCACCCCCTTAATACCTTCTCCTAGGACCTATGCCCTCGTGATTGTGTTCATTTTATTTTGGGGAATAATATGATGGTGTGTTGTACATGTGTTTCAGGAGAGTGGTGAAGAGTCAGGAACGTCTGGGGAGAGCCATTCAAGAGGTGAGTGAGTGTTGGGCTGTGTGTACAAGACCTATACTTTGCAACAAACACACTTCCTAAACCGATTTAGTGTACCATAGTGCACAAACACTTTTCACCTGTGTTGAATGGCAGTATTTAATCAATGTGTGTTAGTGATGCGCGGGTCAGTTGTGTGTTAGCAATTGCTAATAACCCATCCGCAACCGCCCGACTATATGTGATAAAGTGAACATCTGAGGCCCGCACCCGACCCTAACCCGCTAATACAGAACATGTGCTGTAGGCTACATTCAGAGACGGCGGTGTTTTGACAAGGTGCAGGATTTATTTAGCCTGATTTGAAATGTTTCTGTTTTAAATTTACGACATTTTTGGTAGGCTATTTGTTATTCAACTCTAATTCGATACATGCAGCTTCTCTTCTGTTAATTATATGTTGCCCTAGAAGACAAAATAAACCCTTTGCTCACCAGAATAATCGATAGATTCTAAAGTTCTCCGTCATCTCTGCTTCTTTCGCAGAGCGAAATGTCCAAATGACATCAGTTTGACCGGTTGTAGGGAAATAGAAATCTGTGAAAACGACCCAACATGTTTCTGATGAGATTTTAGTTTGAGTTGGGTGCATATTTTATCTGGTTGAAATACTATTTTACGATGCAGATACAGATAGATTTCATCTATAGAGGTGGTAACTGCGCATTTCGCATTCTCTCAAGATGCTGAAAGAAAGTCATTCTATTTCTCTACTCCTGTTCCCCATTCAACATTTTGTTGCGAGACATTCTTAGTTCTGCAGGAGTTAATATGAAGGCTATGTGAGAGGTTATAGACCTACAGTCAGTGCCCAGTCAGTTTCCATTTAACCCATCTGAACAGTAGGCTATAGTTCCCTTGACGTGCCGTAGGCCTATATGAAGTCCCCATCTTGTGACTGCGCTTCACAATCATCACACATAACATCGCCGGCACTATCATCCTCTTTCACCACATCACCAAGTCTTTCCCAAACATACCCTCCTCTTTATTTTCAACTCTCCATTTTGCAGATTTTCCCTTATTGAATTGAACTCAGACGTTTCCTTTTTGCATGTTCCCAAAGGCATTTGGCGATTGGCGTGTCGGCTATTTTGCGAGTGTGCAGTTCGGCTCTAAAGCTCATTATAACACACTAATACCAGATGACCTCAAATAATTCAAGGAAAGCCTCAATGTAGCCTGTAGATATAAATTGCACAAGAATGATACATTGATGGATTTTATAAGGTCTCTCTCTCTCTCTCTGGCGACAGGTCTCTCACATATCTGTGATGCGTAGTTAGCTCTGGGAGCTGTGCTGCCGCTCTGCTGACGTGGGCTCACATCACTTCGGCCCTTGGCCACAGATGAAAGGAGCGGGTCTACCCCCTCCTCCCCATGCCGAACACTGTGTGTGTTTGTGTGCGCACGCACGGCCTGGGCTCAGGGCCTTTATCCCCAGCCTGGCGAGGCTCAGGGAGCCGATCGGCATCTCTTCTTTCCGTCTCTCTCTCTCTCTCTCTCTCTCTCCCTTTCTCTCTCTCCCGGCTGCGATTAGCACATCACAGGTTGTCGTTGGGCCAGGCGCTAATGGGAGCTGACGGGGCTGGCCGGTGTAAACAAACAGCCGCCATTGAAGAGGCCCGCTCACTATGCTCACTCGCTGGCCCGTCGGCCTGGGACAAAGGGCCCACTCATGGAGCTCCTTGCTGGGGCAGAGAGGGCAGAAGCAAGGGGTCGGACCTCACCACACTGCAGTGCACCCACCCAGCCTCAGACCCAAACCCCAGGGCTGCCTGTGACTGAACTTTGCCTTCATCCATGCCCCCAGAGTAGGTAGAAGTGTCCCCGAACCATTGATATTTTGTCAGCCCCTTAATGTTTGAGTTTAGGATTAAGGGTATGGTGAATGTGATTATAAATATGTGGCTAAGGACAGCTTTAACATCAAACCCTTGCCCTCCGACCAAAAACAGAGTAGCCCCTTGCCCCCTCACCCCCACACCTGAGACTCTGCTGCAGCCCCCGTCCCTATCCATCTCACACCCTTAGAACTGGACCTGACCCGGACTGCTGTTTGAAGTGGCTGCATGATGAACAGATGAGGCTGAGGGGGAAGTACAGGGGGCGATATGGGGCGAGGCGGCACTACTTAGGCAACAGATTCTTTGGAAGAAGCCGCCAGTGTTTTGGCTCTGCACGCAGTGGCTGAAAAGGCAGGGTGTGTGTGTGTTTGTTTGTGTTTGTGTGTTGCTGGTGGGGTAACTTGGGTACCACTGCCACTCCAACTGTTGACTGCTGACAATGGGTTTATTATCTGAGAGTATTACTGTGTTATTGTACTTTTGTTTTCTGTGTGTTTGTGTGTTTAATTATACAGAAGGTGCAGGTGCTGATGTTACTACAATAAAGTTGTTTCCTGCAAACCACACTTCAGCTGTGACCATCATGATTGAACTATTTTGTGTTATCTAATGATGATTTTTGGACCATATCAAAATACCACACAATGCTTTACACACAACATGTCTTGAGGATCACAATAACTACTCCGTATACTCTAGTGTCCACAGATGAGGGACAGTACTTTTTCTGTAACACACAAACTGTATTCTGCTACTGTAGGGCTACCTACTCATTAATCTGTAAGCAATATGCGCTCTGGGGCACGTCAACATCGCACGATACTGTAGCCTACGCGCGCGTCCCCCGCTTCGGTCGTGCGCGCCGCCGTTCCTGCGGAATTCAGGGAGCTGTGGTCGGACTGAAGACTCCCACCCCACCTAGAGAATAATGAACAACAAATTTGATGCGTGAGTAATCAAAGCTATTTTGAATATTTGGTGGACAATGGGCGCCCCGCTGTGAATGCAAATTCGTTGAGCAATTAGGCCTATGCCTTGCTCGTGGGTTGCTTGGAGAAAAAGAGGTGTGTCCGGTCTGGTCTGCATGCCTTGCAGGGACTGGGGGACACGCGAGTGCTTGTCATGTCTCATCGTAGTTACGCATTTCACATAACAAGATTCATGGTGACAACGAATCAATCGTTTAATAGGGAATGCTTGCCCCTTCTTGCGATAGCCCTTTTAGCGTCGAGCCCCGCGGGCCGTGGCTGAATCCTCGGCTTGCAAGTGGTTGAAAGTCAGCGGCAGGTGCGCGCAGAGTCGGCTAAAACTATCCCCCATGCCCCTGATCACATTTAGTTATTTTAGGAGAGACAGGTGGGGAAAGGTTTTTATTTAGCAAATGTTAATACGCTATACCGCATGGAAACGTTGACAGCGACAAGCAACCGCGTGTTATGTGTATATTGGAACCACTAAAGTGGCCACTGGCGAGGCTACAATGTTGCACTGGTGAGTGCATGCTTATAACTGTCAACACTGCACATTCGACCACATTGCTAGTGAGAGATGTTGACAAGACCCTGTTACTATACACAAATACCAAGCAATGAAAAGCCAATCACTTTCAGCTGACAACTGTGACCCATAGTATTCACATGTATATAGTGATTATTACAATGTAATAACATAGTACATATACACTGAACAAAAATATAAATGCAACATGCAACAATTTCAAAGTTTTTACTGAGTTACAGTTGATATAAGGAAATCAGTCAATTTAAATAAATTAATTGGGCCCTAATCTATGGATTTGGGGAATACAGATATGCATATGTTGGTCACAGACACCTTTAAAAAAATGTAGGGGTGTGGATCAGAAAACCAGTCAGTATCTGGTGTGAACACCATTTGCCTCATGCAGCGCTACACCTCTCCTTCGCATAGAGTTGATCAGGCTATTGATTGTGGCCTGTAGAATGTTGTCCCGCTCCTTTTCAATGACTGTTAGAAGTTGCTGAATGTTGTCTTGAACTGGAACACACTGTTGTACACGTTGATCCAGAGCACCCCAAACATGCTCAATGGGTGACATGTCAGGTGAGTATGCAGGCCGTAGACGGACTGGGACATTTTCAGCTTCTAGGAATTGTGTACAGATCCTTGCGACATGAGGTGATGGCGGCAGATGAACGGCACGACAATGGGCCTCAGGATCTATGCATTCAAATTGCCATTGATAAAATGCAATTGTGTTCGTTGTACGTAGCTTAAGCCTATTCATAGCATAACCACACCTCCACCATGGGGCACACGTTGACATCATTAAACCGCTCGCCCACACGACACCATACAGTACATGATGTCTGTCATCTGCCCGGTAAAGTTGACACCGAAGAGCACACTTCTCCAGCATGCCAGTGACCATCAAAGGTGAGCATTTGCCCACTGAAGTCGGTTATGATGCCGAACTGCAGTCAGGTCAAGACCCTGGTGAGGACGATGAGCACTCAGATGAGCTTCCCTGAGATGGTTTCTGACAGAAATTCTTCAGATGTGCAAACCCACAGTTTCACCAGCTGTCCGGGTGGCTCGCAGTTGAAGAAGCCGGATGTGGAGGTCCTGGGCTGGCGTGGTTACACGTGGTTTGCAGTTGTGAGGCTGGTTTGACGTACTGCAACATTTTCTACAACGATGTTGGAGGTGGCTTATCGTAGAGTAATTTACCTTAAATTCTCTGGCAACAGCTCTGGTGGACATTCCTGCAGACAGCATGCCAATTGTACGCTCCCTCAAAACTTGAGACATCTGTGGCATTGTATTGCGTGACAAAACTGCACATTTTAGAGTGGCCTTTTATTGTCCCCAGCACAAGGTGCATCTGTGTAATTATCATGCTGTTTAATCAGCTTCTTGATCTGCCACACCTGTTAAGTGGATGGATTATCTTGGCAAAGGAGAAATGCTCACTAACAGGGATGTAAACAAATTTGTAAACAAACATTTTAGAGAAATAAGCTTTTTGTGCATATGGAAAATATCTGGGATCTTTTATTTCAGCTCATGAAACATGGGACCAACACTTTACTAATACTAATATTTTACAATAACCTAGTTAGATAAGACTATTCAAAGTGTGTACTCAACAAGGACCTTCATTGTTGTAAGTAATTACAGTTCGATATCATACTTTGCTTATGTGTATGAGTACAGAATTTGTGTGGATGGATGGATTAGTCTTGTCATGATGCCTCATTGTATTTTTGATAAGGTTCTGTACAGTATCTTATGGTCTTATTCTCCTCACTGACTAGATATCCCCTTTCCCTTTCCTCTCCTCGATATATTCTATCTATGCTGTTTATCCTCTATATATTCTGTCTGTGTACTGTTTATCCTCCATATGTTTTGTCTGCATTCAGTTTATTATCTCACAAGGTCAAATTCCTGGTATATATAAGTGCACCTGGCAAATAAAGGCAATCCTGATTTTGATTCTGTGTGTTCAGTCTGAAAGATGATGACAGTGGGGACCACGACCAGGATCAAGGCTCACAGAAAGACTGTGAGAAGGAAAAAAATGACAATGATGAGGACAATGATCAGAACACTGCCAAGAAGAAGGTGTGTGTGTCGCCCAAATATAATGCTACAGTATGTATTGTTTGTTATGCTTTCTAAATTAGATACATTATAGATGTGATGGCTCAGTTTGTTAGAGCCAAGGCCGGACTACTGCATTTGGGGCCACGGGGCACCACCCCACAACCCCAAAAAGAAAATATATATATGTGACCGACCGGCTCGATTCAGTCTTATGTAGCAAAATTTGAAATGGTGTTTTTAACATTGGATAAAAGAAGAGACTCAGAGCAAAACAATTGTATATCATATACTACAGTCGAGGAACAATGGAAAGTAATTCTGCTTTGAAAGTTGATAAAGCTTAAACCCCACTTTTGAGAAAATGTCTCTTGGTACATTTGAGAAAATGTTTTGGTACACCTACTGGAGAGCTCTTCTAATGTCTACACCCATTTAGCATCATTCACACCCTCTTATTAAGCCTTAACCKCACCCATCTCTTTAAGGAATCACGTGAGGCCATGTGCTATACAGAGTGAGTATGGTACTGTACTAAACAACCAAAGATTTCAAGATTTAAGGCTGGTTTATACTACGTCTATCGTCATGTCTGTAGACAGTTGTCACAGTGACATCATGAATGTTCTATTGTCGTCCGAGATCAAACTTGTCGTTATGAAAAAGTATAAATACAAAAAATGACAGGCTGCATGATGGTCCAAAATACTTAACTGGTGTATTTTAACACCAATAAACTCATTAGTTTAAAATTAAATTTAGTATATGTCAATCTAGCAAACCAGGCAACTAAAAGCAACTTTATAAACAATGTTTAGTTTCTAGCTTGTTAGCTAGCTAACATTAACCACATCATATAGCTGACAACATCTTAGCTTTAGCTCATTTGTATTCGTTATTACAGGAAAATAAACTCTCAACAAGATCATTATTTACAAGTTAATGGCGAGCGAATGACAGAAAATAGCTTACGGTTGTGAGTGTGACGAAATATAAGCATGGCATTCTACCGGAGAATTTTATAACATGGTCACTGTCTCGTTGGCCTAAAGTTATATCCTAATTTGACTTTGGTGCAGGTCATGTTGTTCTTCACATTACCGTCTCTGGAAAACACACATTATATCAAATAAAATCAAAGTTTATTTGTAACATGCACGGGATACAGTAGGTGTAAACGGTACAATGAAATGGTTACTGTAAGCTAATGCACGTCTGTACATAGCGKTGTAATGTACAATTGACCTTATTTTAGCGGCCCAAAAAATGACGGGTGGGCAAGTGAAACCTACTGCGTGATAGGGAAAGGGGGAGATAAGCCGTGTGGGGAAACAGCTTTTTTCACCCGATCTGTCCAACTTATCACCTCTAAAATGTAAATAAAACACTATAAGGAGTTTATATAATGTGTCATTGCATACCTATTTGAGGGTTTGTGTCGAATTTGAATCAGGTTTTTAGGGCTGCGCTAAAGTTATATTCAGAAGTAAACAGCGGCTGTTGCGGCTTTTGAGAGTCATGATGGCTTGCGGTAATGATGCAAAAAATGAAAGCATTCAGTTGTACAATTGACTAGTGATCCCTCATTACCCTGTCCCTTTCTTAATTTTAAACTGCGTGAGAAGCGCTACACACCTGTTGGAGAGCTGTACGACACAGAATGAGTTGGTTTATGCGTGCTGTACGTTACGTCATGACACGTCACCATTTAACGTAGTGTTGGAGGGGTCCGTTTTTTCAACTTTTCTCCAATACTATTGGGCCATTACCATGTCAATCAACGCTTGAATATAAACGTAGTTCACACCGCAGATTTTGATGCCAACACAGTCGCTACATTCCCAATAGTTTTCATTACAGCCTCGTTTGAATGCCACGGTTGCGCAAATTTGTACGGAATGGGGTTAGTCGACAGTACTTGCATAGTGGAGTCTTTTGTTTAGACATGTAGATAGCTAGCTAGCTTAACAATGAACCATAATCCCAACTCATAACGTTACTACCCTACATGAATCTGCTGGTAGCTAAAGCTAACCAACTAGCTAGGTTCAATGTTAGCTAGCTAGCTAACATTAGGCTATAACTAGCAATGCAAATGGCTCTGCAATACAAATAATATCAATACACAGATCATACACGTAACGTTAGCTAGCGAGACAGCCGGCTAACATTAGAAAGCTAGCTAACAGTACGCTTTAACTTCAATGAAAACAACTTTCWGATTTTTTTTWAAACGTATAATATCTGAAAATGTAGCTAGCTATACATGGATGAACGCTTCTCCCTCTCTGTCACGGATTCCATGGTTGCCCTTAGTTTGAAGATACAATACAACAGCATTCTTCTTTTCTATTTTCTAATCCCTCAGTTATTTGCAATCAAACGCCAGAATTTTCTCCATCTCCTTAGCTATCATACTCTGCTTCCACCAGGTATTCCACTGATTTCAAAACTCGATCCTCCAGAAAGTGGAGAGCATTAGCAACACTTATGTAGTTCTTCATGATATKTTTTTTTAAAAGCTGAGCAGCTCATGTTATAGACAGAAACGAGCTACATGGCAGACCAATCCGAACTCATCTCTCGGCATGTCCAGCCTTTCCATTATCTCAGCCAATCATGACTAGCTGGAAGGTTCCTGACTTTCTGTGGCTAAACAAACTAGGCTCGTAATTTTACAATTGTTTTCATATTTACAGATGGCATACACATTTGTTATTAAGGCACATGAAAGTTCACATGTTCTAGAAGGAATGTCTGCCAAAAAAACAATTTTGGTTTCCTGAAACAAGTCACATATATATATATTTTTTTGGGGGGGGGGGCAGAAAGTTGTTTTCATTGAAAATGTGCTGTTTTATAWCGCTATTCTACATATTTTGACATGAGGCTGACAGAAAATATTACATTTTAAAACAAATTTCCTGCAATTCTACACATGGGGCAGAGTGAAACATTTGCTGTTTTATAGCTAATCTCATGCTATTTTTCTAAAAATGTTAAAGCAAATTTCCTGCTATTTTATTAATTTTGCCATGAGGCTGAGAGAAAATGTTACAGTTTTGAAGCAAATTTCCTGCAATTCAACACATTTTGCCATTGCTTATGACCCTGGAGGTTGTGGGCCCCAGGGCACATGTCCGTTCAGTAACCCGGCCCTGTTTGGAGCACAATGTTGATATCTGAACTTCAAGCTTTATGAGTACAATTCCTGCCTCATATGGTGTACTGAATAAAGGAGTTATCATGACTTCAGAAAGTATTCATACCCCTTGACTTATTCCACATTTTGTTGTGTTACAGCCTGAATTCCAAATCTATTCAATATTTTTTTTTATCTCACCCATCTGCACACAATACCCCATAATGATAAAGTGAAAACATGTTTTTATAAATTTTGGGAAATTAATCGAAAATAACTACATAAATATCMAATTTACATAAGTATTCACACCCTTGAGTCAGTACTTTGTAGAAGCACCTTTGGCAGTGAATACAGTTGTGAGTCTTTCTGGGTAAGTCTATAAGAGCATTCCACACCTGGATTGTGCAACATTTGCCCTTTATTCTTTTCAAAATTCTTCAAGCTCTGTTAAATTGGTTGTTGATCATTGTTAGACAACAATTTTCTGGTCTTGCCAAAGATTTTCAAGTTGATTTAAGTCAAAACTGTAACTCGGCCATTCAGAAACATTCACTGTCTTCTTGGTAAGCAACTCCAGTGAAGATTTGGCCTTGTGTTTTAGGTTATTTTCCTGCTGAAAGATGAATTCATCTCTCTGTGTCTGGTGGAAAGCAGACTGAACAAGGTTTTACTCTAGGATTTTGCCTGTGCTTAGCTCCATTCCGTTTCTTTTTTTACTCCAAACATACCCAAAACATGATGCAGCCACCACTATGCTTGAAAATATGGAGAGTGGTACTCAGTAATGTGTTGTATTGGATTTGCCCCATGTTTTTGCAAGATTCCTTTAGTGCCTTGTTGCAAACAAGATGCATGTTTTGGAATATGTGTATTCTGTACAGGCTTCCTTCTTTTCACTCTGCCAATTGGGTTAGTATTGTGGAGTAACTACAATGTTGTTGATCCAGTCTCAGCTTTCTCATATCACAGCCATTAAACTCTGTAACTGTTTTAAAGTCACCATTGGCCTCATGGTGAAATCCCTGAGCGGTTTCCTTCCTCTCCAGCAACTGAGTTAGGAAGGACGCCTGTATCTTTGGAGTGACTGGGTGTACTGATACACCATCCAAAGTGTAATTAATAACTTCGCCATGTGCAAGGGATATTCCATGTCTGTTCATTTTTTCCCCCATCTACCAATAGGTGCCCTTCTTTGCGAGGCAATGGAAAGCCTCCCTGGTCTTTGTGGTTGAATCTGTATTTGAAATTCACTGCTCGACTGAGGGACCTGACAATTATCTGTATGTGTGGAGTACAGAGATGAGGTAGTCATAAAAAATAATGTTAAACGATATTATTGCACACAGAGTGAATCCATGCAACTTATTCTGTGACTTGTTAAGGACATTTTTACTTATTTTGGCTTGCCATAACAAAGGGGTTTAATATTTATTGACTCAAGACATATCAGCTTTTCATTTTTTATTAATTAACAAACTTTTAGAAAAAGATAATTCCACTTTGACAATAAGGAGATATTGTTTGTAGGTCAGTGATATATATAAATATATTTAATAAATTCAGGCTCTAACACAACAAAATATGGAAAAAGTCAAGGGGTGAATACTTTCTGAAGGCACTGTAAGTGTGAATAAGTGGCGCAGTGGTCTAAGGCTCTGCATCTCAGTGCAAGAGGCGTCTCTACAGTCCCTGGTTCGAATCCAGGCTGTACTACATCCGGCCGTGATTGGGAGTCCCATAGAGCGGTGCACAATTGTCCAGGTTTGGTCGTGGTAGGCCTTCATTGTAAATAAGAATTTGTTCTTAACTGACTTGCCTAATTAAATAAAGGATAAGTTACTTTAGGATAAAAGTGCCTGCTAAATGACCGTATCTTGTCTCTTCTCTGCTCTGTTGTTCAGATTGCAGTTCCAGGGGTAGGGGAGCACCCCCTCCAGTATAACTACTCCTTCTGGTACTCCAGACGCACCCCCGGCCGGCCTGCCAGCACCCAGAGTTACGAATCCAACATCAAACAGATCGGCAGCTTTGCCTCGGTCAGTCCCTATTGGGAACCATTGTTCTTTGCCTTTCACCTTTGCAGTTTCTAGACTCAGCTGATCTAGTTTAGTATGGATCTAGGGTTCTAGACTAATTCTGTCCTCCGGTCCACCAGGTGGAGCAGTTCTGGCGTTTCTACAGTCACATGATCCGTCCGGGCGACCTGACGGGCCACAGCGACTTCCACCTTTTCAAGGAAGGGATTAAACCCATGTGGGAGGTGGGTAGCAAAGATGGTGGATAAATGGAGATAGTTCACTCAGGCCGTTTACCATTGAACATTTCTGTCTACTTAAGTGGCTGGCTCTCCCATAGACACCAATGCGATAGCAGCTGGGTCTTGTCTACTTAGTTCATTTTCTTTTAATTGGGGGAGTGGGATGTCTCGCTTCCTGTAATCTTTTGATCTATCCTTACCTTTATGAGCTCACTCAAGCTGACCTTAGATCACTGTCTTCACCTGTTTATAATGTTATACCATTACCAGGGTTGTATTCATTAGGAAGCAAATAGAAGAAAACAGACGGGATCAGAAAGGGACTGCCTAAACTAATAAGGAATGCTCATTTTCCTTTTCAATTGCAGAATGTTTTGTTTTGGTGTGCCCTAATGAACATGACATATTTGTTTCCTGCCTAATGCCCGTGTCTATCTTCTCTCTGTGTCTCTCTAGGACGACGCTAATAAGCTAGGTGGGAAGTGGATCATCCGGCTGAGGAAGGGCCTGGCGTCTCGTTGCTGGGAGAATCTGATTCTGGCCATGCTGGGGGAACAGTTTATGGTGGGGGAGGAGATCTGTGGCGCTGTGGTGTCTGTACGCTTCCAGGTACACACATACATCGAGCCGGACGTGCAAACACACGCACACACACACACATTCACTGTTCCAGTGTCTATTGTTGCCAACACTATGCTTCCCTCATGTCTTTCCTCCAGGAGGACATAATCTCCATCTGGAACAAGACAGCCAGTGACCAGTCCACCATTACCCGGATCAGAGACACTCTACGTAGGGTCCTCAACCTACCCCCCAACACCATTATGGAGTACAAGACACACACCGACAGCATCAAGTAAATACACACACACACACAAACACAGAGCTAATGCCTGAGCTACTAGGCTTTAGCTCAGTAGGCTAACACAGTCTGTGATACCTGGGGGGGGGGTTCTGTCTGTTCTCAGGGCCTGGGAGGACTTCCATGGTCTGGTGAACGCTGTTGGTGGTCGCTAGTCTCCAAAGCTGTGAGTTTCTGCCAAGGGTAGGAGCTGCTATGTCTTAATTCATATTCCTACATGCACACACTGGCTTGCCTCATGTTCTTACTTCTGTTGTGTGTCTGTGCATGGAAATCATGACACTAGTCATGATCAGTACTATTATTAGTACTACTGTATTAGTACGCTAGTAGTCAATTATAGGAACTGAGTGTTTCAATAACCTAACTGTCTCTGTTTATGTTTGTCTCTCTCTCATATCTCTAGATTTGTGTGTAGTGTCTTTTGGATGAAATCCGGAGGAATAATACCTTTTTAAGGATCAGTACTGTTTTACATGGCGACAGCGAGGGAGAGATAGAGAAAGAGAGGGGGGGACAGTGGCAAAAGAGCATTCCTTCCTTTCTATGGCTCATGGAACCCATTTGAACTTAACTGAAAAAGAAAATCCACTCTACAGAACACGGAACCAAGCCGGTTTGTCGGTTTGTTGGAGCAAATAAGAAAAATGGTTTTTCATCTGCCTGCCAGTCAGAGATGAATGAAACCTCAGTGGGTGTATTTTTTCGAGCTACACTGTCCCTGATCTGCCAACAGAGGGAGACTTTGGCCAATGACTGTTGACGGAATCTTCTTCTAACAGAATATTAAACCAAACCCTTCCCATAAATAGGTAGATACAGAATATTCATCATTGTGTAGCACAATCACAGTTCCCTCTGGTAGAGTTTTAAATGTACAGCAGAGAAAATGTATCTGTTTTTTTTTTTACTCTGAAACTAAACAGGGTTGCAGGTGGAAGTTATTTTATTATAGTGCAGTATTTTAACTACAATGCCTCTAGTCATTTAAACTAGAAATATTATTGCGTGCAAAAATATATTTCTAGAAAAAGATATGTCCTTTTGAGAAATCTATTTACTTAACGAGAATCGAGAACAGGATTCTTTACCTTTGACCAGGAAGTCTTCAACCCAAAGGATGGGGACCATCCTAAAGGGGGACTGCGGGTAACGTGAAACGGCCTCTTTAGAATGGACTGCCTAGCTGCCTATATCACTGTGCCTGGCCTCGAGACGGACCCAACCCAGATTAAACATTCAAAATGCCTTTCAAGATCCCACAGTGAAGATGGACATAACATTACAACTTTAACAACAATGTAATAATGTTGTAACAATGTTATCTGTGACAACATAATCTCTCCAGTGTGGAATGGTGGTAGCCTGGGTGTCAGTCTGTTTCCGCTCTCTTGCCAACTCCTTTTGGAATTGTCATGCAAAACAGTTTGGCTTGACAATGATCATGGAGTTAGTCAAAATCACAAACAGATCTGGGACCAGGCTAGAATGGTGGCCCTGCTGTGATATTTCCCCCGGGTAGAAGGAGTCCCTGAACACTGACCTGGAATCAGCTCATCTGACCCCCTCACCATTTAGTGCTACAGAACAGAAACTGGTCCCAGGCCAGAGCTTGGGGCTCCTTCTATCTTCTCCCCTCTGATGATATACTGCCTAGGATTGGGTGGGTGGTGCTGGAAAAAGGGTGTCTTGTCAAAATGAGGAAAGTACTGTCTGATGGATATACACCTGATGGATTATAGCAATAAATGTTGATTATGCATCTGCTGCTAACCAATGGCTTCAGTGTTCTATTCTGTGATGTCACCGGTGGCATATGTATGATGAGGAAAACATGTATCTTTCCAAACAAAGATAGTATGAACTGATTGTCAGTCAGTCAAATTGTTGTGATGGGAGCATAAGCCAATGCAAGGTATCTATTAAGTTTAATTGGATGTATCTCTTCTACTAGGACAACTAAATGAGAACTAAATAAAGGAAAGGAGGTCATGCCATGCAGACTAGTACATCTTTGGTGTCGCTAACATTTGCACCCCTCCCCCAAACAACTGTCCATGTGTTCATCATCTCTGATGATGCTGCGGCGTGGCATCGGGCGAAGCTGTGAAACTCGCCGATGGTCATTTGACCTCTGCAGTTCTCATGGTCCACTTTTGATTACCTACATTTTCTCATCTCTGATTGTCTGGTGCCAGTTCAGTTCAGCTCATCTCAAAGAACATATAATTCTAAAGAGAGAGGGAGAGAATGAGAGAGAGAGAGATGGAATGGTCAATGTAGGGAGTACAGAGAGTAGAGGTCGACCGATTATGATTTTTCAACGCCGATACTGATACCCATTATTGGAGGACCCAAAAAAGCCGATAACGATTAATCGGCCGATTTTTTCAGATTTATTTGTAATAATGACAATTACAACAATACTGAATGAACACTTATTTTAACTTAATATAATACATAAATAAAATCAATTTAGCCTTAAATAAATAATGAAACATGTTCAATTTGGTTTAAATAATGCAAAAACAAAGTGTTGGAGAAGAAAGTAAAAGTGCAATATGTGCCATGTAAGAAAGCTAACGTTTAAGTTCCTTGCTCAGAACATGAGAACATATGAAAGCTGGTGGTTCCTTTTAACATGAGTCTTCAATATTCCCAGGTAAGAAGTTTTTGGTTGTAGTTATTATAGGAATTATAGGACTATTTCTCTCTATATGATTTGTATTTCATATACCTTTGACTATTGGATGTTCTTATAGGCACTTTAGTATTGCCAGTGTAACAGTATAGCTTCCATCCCTCTCCTCGCCGCTACCTGGGCTCGAACCAGGAACACATCGACAACAGCCACCCTCGAAGCAGTGTTACTCATGCAGAGCAAGGGGAACAACTACTCCAAGTCTCAGKGCGAGTGACGTTTGAAACGCTATTAGCGCACACCTCACTAACTAGCTAGCCATTTCACATCGGTTACACCAGCCTAATCTCGGGAGTTGATAGGCTTGAAGTCATAAACAGCGCAATGCTTGAAGCATTGCGAAGAGCTGCTGGCAATACGCACGAAAGTGCTGTTTGAATGAATGCTTACGAGCCTGCTGGTGCCTACCATCGCTCAGTCAGACTGCTCTATCAAATCATAGACTTAATTATAACATAATAACACACAGAAATATGAGCCTTAGGTCATTAATATGGTCGAATCCGGAAACTATAATCTCAAAAACAAAACGTTTATTCTTTTAGTGAAATACGGAACCGTTCCGTATTTTATCTAACGGGTGGCATCCATAAGTCTAAATATTCCTGTTACATTGCACAACCTTCAATGTTATGTCATAATTACGTAAAATTCTGGCAAATTAGTTCGCAATGAGCCAAGCGGCCCAAACTGTTGCATATACCCTGACTCTGCGTGCAATGAACGCAAGAGAAGTGACACAATTTCACCTGGTTAATATTGCCTGCTAACCTGGATTTCTTTTAGCTAAATATGCAGGTTTAAAAATATATACTTCTGTGTATTGACTTTAAGAAAGGCATTGATGTTTATGGTTAGGTACACGTTGGAGCAACGACAGTCCTTTTTCGCGAATGCGCACTGCATCGATTATATGCAACGCAGGACACGCTAGATAAACTAGTAATATCATCAACCATGTGTAGTTATAATTAGTGATTATGATTGATTGATTGATTGTTTTTTATAAGATAAGTTTAATGCTAGCTAGCAACTTACCTTGGCTTACTGCATTCGCGTAACAGGCGGGCTCCTCGTGAGGCAGGTGGTTAGAGCGTTGGACTAGTTAACTGTAAGGTTGCAAGATTGAATCCCTGAGCTGATAAGGTAAAAATCTGTCGTTCTGCCCCTGAACAAGGCAGTTAACCCACCGTTCCTAGGCCGTCATTGAAAATAGAATGTGTTCTTAACTGACTTGCCTAGTTAAATAAAGGTGTAAAAAAAACAACGGCAAAATCGGCGTCCAGCATTACCGATTTCCGATTGTTATGAAAACTTGAAATCGGCCCTAATTAATCGGACATTCCGATTAATCGGTTGACCTCTAGTACAGAGTTTGCGTCCCCAGGTCAGATTCACGTTGTATTCATTGATTCCCACAGTATTTTATCTGGGTAGTTTTTTGTGGGAGAGTTTTTCTTCATGCTTACCAGTAGGAACGTGGCCGCCAGCAGAAGAAGTTTGGTCTGTGATGTCATATCCTGTGGAACTGCAGGATTAAGAGGTTTTAGGAGGAGAGGGGTTTTTGCAGTGTTCTCGAACAGTAGATACTTCTATTTGTTTTTAAGGTAAAGCTATTAAGCCAAGGTTTAGCTATATGGCTTCGGGTGTAAACGAAGGAAAGCTCACCCTCTAACCCAAAGTATTCATGATCCATGTTGCATTCTTCGTTAAACCCAGGCCATTTCTTCCATATGGAGCCAATTTTCTCACCGATGGCTGAGACCACCTGATGTTTGACAAAGAGATAAAAATGCATACAGTAGAATGGAAATGGTGAAACAGATATTTGCATATGGCATAAATTATCTACTGAAATAATTATTCAAAAATGAGTTAAATAATATGATAATCAACCAAATATCCGACCAATCAAAGTCAATCAGATAATGGCTGGTAATGGCCTGAAATGATAATGACCTGGAATTCTTGGTTAGAGAGGCATCGGTAGGGGCAGCACGATCCCTGGATTCTTACAGTGGCGGTTCCATCGGAATCACACACTTCCAGGAGAGGGGTGAACATACTCCATCTGTTAACAGGTACAACTGGTGAACACACAACCCCTCCTGCACCCACTCACAGACGCTGATAAGAGACCAATCCTGGGTGGTGATTGATCTTGTTTTTTTGTATTTCCTAGTGTGGGTTGATTGGTTGCATGGTCGGATGGATGATCAAGGTTTCAGCTGGTCAGTTTTCTATTGCATTGCACKACTGAGACCATTGTCCACTTGGTGTCATAAGAGGTCTACCGGGGTGACCCCTCCATACTGTAGAATAGAGATACAACACAGATCTAATTCAAACTTCTACTTTGCTCTGAGCTCTGTTAATTGGATACAGTGATTCTGGTGGCCTTGTCTGCAAGCTCTACTAAATAAACACACAAAGGAGACCTCTTCTAACCCTAGAGAAATACTTGGGAGAGAGAGGGTCAGCATTTCAGAGAGAGAGCGAGGGAAAGAGAGAGGGAACGCAAGAGAGAGGTTGGGCATTTCAGAGAGAGCGAGGGAACGCAAGAGAGAGTTTGGGCATTTCAGAGAGAGCGAGAGAGAGAGAGAAATAGAGGAAACGATAGAGAGAGGTTGGGCATTTGGTCAAAAATAACTAGGCCTAGTCTTTACCATTTTTTCCACTAAATTAGCCACCATTTTGATTGAGTGGTGTGGAAACGGTGATGTAATGAGGGAAAACAAGAGGCGCAGCCGCCAGACACAAAGCTGTTTTTCCTAGCAGGAATGAAGCCACATTCCTCCCCACCCAGGACACCAGCGACCTAGGTTAGCCTGGCTCCATCCATCTAGACAGCTGTGCTATGTGCTAACTCCCCCCAGTTTAGCCTCCCTGGAGACTGGGTGGGAGTGGGGAGTGAGGAGAGAGGAGAGAGGAGCACCACCCATTCTATTTACAGTCCTGGGTCGTATTCATTAAGCCCCAAAAGAAGAAATAGTCTGAAATGGAGAGACTATCTGAACATTAACAAACACTCTTTTCGTTGTCCGTTGCACAGCGTTTTGATTCTGGAGTGAGTGGGGGTAGGGATAAATGTGAGAAATATTCTGGGAGAGAGGTAGAGGTTGGAGGTTGATTTCAGGATAGACATACCTCTGCCGTACGCTCCCTAAGAGCTGCCGTTGGGGGGTGTAGACCCTCATTTCCATCAAGCAGCAGCCAAGGCAGCACGCGTCCACCCTGAGGGGTCTTTCAAACAGGAAGACCTGGCGGGCCTGGCGGTCAAAACCTTGTAGGGAGCAGGACCGGGCCGGGCCGCAGCACTGCAGACACATACAGGAACTCTCTGAGAAGGAGAAACACAGAGGGCCCAGTTTCAATAATGAAATGGTAACCAGAAAAATGTACATCCCAGATGGGCAATAAAATTKTATTCTAGAATTTCTATTCTATAGATACTATTCTATTCTATGGCCACAGCTCTGTCTGTCTGCAGACACATTCAGGATCTATAAGTGTAATGGCTGCATGTTACTGTTATTGTTGTACCTTCTACAGCCACAAAGAGCTGCTCACTGCTGTCCCCGGTGGCAATGCTGTAGGTCCTGCGGGACACACATTGTGGACCTGGAACACAGCAGCATGACATGACCAGGTCAGAAGGACTATCACTAATACACACATCATACCGTGTCTCATAGAATCAATAGGCAAATTGTTGGCAGAAAATCATTCTTTCCTCTGATGTAACTGTATATGTCACACATGAAGTTGCACAAACCTTGCAGCTCTGGCCTAGCTGTGATACGTAGTTGGCTGACTGCGTCCAGGAGAGCCAGACCCTCCTGTCCACCCGCACCATTCAACCAATGCTCCCCTGCTATCTCTGGCCCTCCAGAAGCCCTGGGCCTCACGTGGCCATTCTCCCCTTGACCAGGGCCGAGGCCCAGCTGCTGGTCCTCTGAGCCCAGGTCAGGTGGCCCGTGGTGGGGTATGGAGCAAGACAAACTCTGGGGATCGGCGGAGAGCCTCCTTCGACTGTGGAAGGCTCTGAAGAACCTCTCGATGTGCTTCTCTCTCTCCAGACGGCCGAAGGGGAGGGGCTGGGCGGTCACTGCTGACATAGTCTGGGACAGGATGCAGGAAGCAATGACAGGAATTACTGTTCAAGGTTGGGGKTAATTTATAGATATAAATAGAGGACTCTGCGCACACAGACGCCAAAATGGGACAGAGTCCTCTATCATTCTCTATGGGTCAATTACATTTGAATTCAGTCTATTCTCAATTGAAATTCCAATTCCAATTGTCATCAATGCTCTTCAATGAGGAAATATTGGAATTGGAATTTGGTTTACTTTCAGAATTGACTGGAATTGAGATGGAATTGTCTATCACTCCCTTTATCCCAATATCATCACACTATTAACCCCAATAATCTGCAAATTACATCAGGTTCTCAAACAATCCAAAGGATTAGACCCCAAAATTAACAAAAAAACAACTGTCTTTATACATGCGTCTGCCTCTTGCTCCACAGTCAACACATCCCTGGCACCGGAACAATCTCAGCTCTCTGAAGACGGAGTGGAAGCAACACAGTGGCCAGCTCCTGGCTATTTCATATTCACGCCACAGCATCACTGAAACCACTACATCCATCTCCTATTGAAAACCTGTCGCAATCTACAATACCTCTGGTTCAGACACTCAACTCTATGGTAATATGTCACCGTTGATTCGTATTTGGTGACACTTTAAGTTGCTCTTCACACTCCGTGTTTCTCAAACCTGTGTAGTTACACCGTAGTTACTCGAGTAACAACATTGTATTAAGGTATTGCTTCTGTTGCTACTTGAGTAATTAGTGTAACTACAGAGGTATAAGAGCCATTTACCGTGTATCTAACCCGTGTCTGAAACCTACTGCACATAGTCTGACTCCATGGACTCACAGCAAAGTGTAGCATATTGCACAGTTGTTCCTTTAACAGTAGTGGTGACACGCTCTATTTGAATGCTCTGTGTACTCCGCTCCAGAAGCAACAAGTGTTCCAACGCTATTCAATGGCGTGCGAAACAATCTTTCCACGTCTGTCTTTCTCCTCATATGGTCAAATAAATCAAAAATTCTCCACAACATTATTTTCATGATAAGTTACATAACAGCAAAGTATGTACAGTGTTGGTGGTTTACAATTAATATAGATGGAAGTAAGTGAGTATGTTTTTTAAACAAATGTTGCCATTTCTCAAGCTCTTACCGTCTAAGGTCCACTCCCTGGTATCTCTTGATTGAAGTGTCTAGTGTCTAGTAGGCAAGCATCTGGGTTTTTGAAAAAGGGATGGGTGAAGTAGGCTTCTATCTAGCATTCAAGTTGTGTGGGTGTGTGTATGTGTGTGTGTTTGCGAGGATGAGTGTTATGGGGGGTGGGGGGGGGGGGGGGGGCTCAACCACTGGTCTCTCTGACTCTGTCTCCCCCCGTCCAGTTTCCATCCCAACCAGCCGGATTTTTCTTTTGTTGGGCCAGAAAGGCACACTCACCCATGTAATTGAGATCTGCTTCTGGGAGAGGGGGTGGGTGGTGGGGGTGAGGGGGGTAGGAGAGAATCGGGGGATGGCTGTGTGAGAGAGGGCGTATAGGGAGACACCCCCTCTCTCTTCCATGCCTCCGGATTTGTACAACCCAAATGTGATTGGTTGGCATTTGGTTATGATGAACGGCATTGATCTTACATAGAGTTGGGCTGATTTCTAGAAATGATGTTGTTGAAAGTGTGAACATGGCTCCTATCACAAAGAGTTGTTATACCATTACCTTTAATAGAACAAGTAGTTATACATTACCTTTAATATGACAGGTTGTTTACCATTACCTTTAATAAGAACAGTTGTTATACCATTACTTTAATAAGAACAGTTGTTATACATTACTTAATAAGAACAAGTTGTTATACCATTCTTTAATAAGACAAAGTTATATTTGAACAAAAAACACTGCATGTTCAACACACTAGATTTCAAGTAAAATAAAAATCATAAGTCAACCATTTTACAAAAAACATGAAGAATGATGGTTGCTATAAGTAAGTACATTTTATTTTTTTTATTTTTTATTTCACCTTTATTTACCAGGTAGGCCAGTTGAGAACAAGTTCTCATTTACAACTCGACTGCAAGATAGAACCAGTGCTTTATCTGAAATAAACAATAAGAACTAACTGTAGTAGCAGTTGACATTAGAGAGAGGCATAAGCAATCACAGGAGTTGATCAGGAGAGCTAAGACAACAATGGGTAAATGACGATGAATGGGCAGAGCGGGTCAGTTAGGTACACACAGGACCTGAGTTCGAGGTCCCACATATAAACAAAATGATGTACCTTGTTAGTGAACAGTCCAGCAGGCATCAGCTGTGTAGCTGAGTGATCATAGGGTCCAATGAGCAGCAATAGGTGAGTCAGGGAGCCATTCGGTAGTCGCTACTATGCTAGGCGAGCGGGAGACACGGCGTTCAGAAAGCTAGCGGGCCGGAGATAGCAGATGGGTCTTCGGCGACATCGCAATGGAAAAGCCTGTTGAAACCACATATTTACATTTACATTTAAGTCATTTAGCAGACGCTCTTATCCAGAGCGACTTACAAATTGGAAAGTTCATACATATTCATCCTGGTCCCCCCGTGGGAATTGAACCCACAACCCTGGCGTTGCAAGCGCCATGCTCTACCAACTGAGCCACACGGGACCTGACGATTACGTCGGCAGACGAGTCGTGATTGATCGACGAGGCTCCATGTCGACAATAAAGGGTCCAGGCCAATTGGCAAAAGAGGTATTGTAGCCCAAGAATTAGCTGGTATACTCGTCGGCTAGCCGGGAGATGGGCCAAGCTCAAGGCTAGCTCAAGGCTAACTGGTGCTTGCTTCGGGYCAGAGGCGTTAGCCAACAATAGCCACTCGGTTGCAGCTAGCTAGCTGCGATGATCCAGTGTAATGGTCCAGAGCTTGCGGCAGGAATCCGGTGATGTGGTAGAGAAAAGCAGTCCGATATGCTCTGGGTTGATATTGCGCTGTGGAAACTGGCAGTTATTGACCGAGCTGAGGCTGGCTGGTGTGCGAGCTAAAAGGTGAAGACCTCGAGCAGTGACTAACAATGACTAGGAGCTAGTAGCTAGTTAGCAGGCTAGCTGCTGATGGAGGTTCCAGTAATAAAGTATAAAAATAGCAGATCCGTACCACATTGGGTGAGGCGGGTTGCAGGAAAGTACTGTATATTTAGATCGTAGATGGAAAGTGAGATTAAAATATATACAAAATACCCCCCCAGAAGAAACAGACTATTTACATGGGACAAGACAAACACATGTCCGACTGCTACGCCATCTTGGAATTGTAACAGTGTGATACAATTTTTGCATATTACTCAGTGGTAATATCTCTGTTAAAAAACACRTTCAACCATTGCTCTGAATCACACATATCATGCTTCTAGCATATAAGGCATCAGTACCTATGGTCAAGCCCTCTGTATACAGCACGGATATCTACTGCCAAAACCCTTCTCATCTCAGTGAATGAGCAAACTCATAGACTGCAGAACCTGTGGCAGACCCACATGGTTTAGTTTCAGTCTCAGACCCRCAGTGCATACATAACCATAGATCTTTCAAAGCATTCTCTAGCCACAAAAACCTGTGCTAAACCCCATTCATGACATGCCTCCTTGTTAAMGGATATGTCATGCCCTTTCATATAGTGTTACCCCAGTAGATTTGTTCCAGTTTCATTCCTAGAGGGATTGGTGATGTTATTCCCTATTGGAGGAAGGCACTTCCTGGTATCACCAGGGAAAGACACGGAGGGCGGCCGGTTTAAATGCCCCGTCAGGAAGATTCCAATGGTACCCATGAGGAACGACAGCGCCATGGGGATGAAGCACACCCTGTCAATCACCCGTCCAACCAGGAACCACATCTTCTGGCACAAAATAGTAGCCGTGCATCACCCAGGTGGGCGCAACACTTTGGGAGACTCACACTCTCTAAGTCATTTTGTTGCCGGGCACTCTCAGCGATATGTTTGTAGGATGCCAAACACTGGCCCACCTCCGGTGAAGCTTAGGCCAGGATAGCCCCCAATTCTTGGGTCGTACCCCCCTCCAGACCMATATCTAGGGTCAAATGTCAAACAGAGAGCTATAGTGATAAGGAATCAACCGATACATTTTTTTTTAAATTTGGTAACATTTTACATTACACTGTCCTTATTAATGTGTAATTATTRCTGTCAGTACAGTGCAACAAGTATTGTAAGTACTCATTGTCAGGGGCTGACTGAAACAATAGTTCAGGCCCGGAATTTGACTCCATCCCAAGCCACCCTGTTCACGCAAACCACCAGACCGCTCATTTTGTAGGCTAACCCTATTTGTTGATGTAACGGGTACAAAAGTAGTMATACATTTGGCCACTATGTTCATCTGGGGAGAAAGTTATCCACATTACAAAATACAAACATTTGGGAKTGACCAACATGTAGCCTATCTGAACACTGAGTTTTCAAGGTATGCTATGGCTATGGGTGCACCCTCAAAAACTCACTAGGAATACACCAATCACAGCACATGCAAATGTACAAGGCTAGACGCACAAAACAATTAGCCTACACTTCTTAAAAAGAGAATGAGATATACAGAGTTAGCTCAAATGTTCAAATGATTATCTTCATATTRAAGCATCAAGCATATCAAAAGTATCAACAAACTTCACACATTCACTGAACTTGAACATAAGCTACAACGATGTAAGTAAGTATAATACAAAAGTCAAAAAAGCACTCCTCCACAATTTTTTTCAGATTACAATGTTCACTCACTGGTGTCCATAAAGCAAACAACACAAAAATAAACACATCTWTACACTGAGTCAATGAAATTGAACGTTGGCTACATAACTGCAAGTATGATACGAAAGTCCAAAAAACGTGCCTCTGTACAAAAGCTTTAACTCACAGCAAATTTTCTTTCACCCTTGTCAGCCTGTTAAGGAAGAGTCGTAGCATAGCTACYAGTAACCAGTAAGTAATTACCACTAGTAAACCAGTAGGTGGCGCACTAACTCACTGCTCTCRGCCATCTTGTCAATGATGTCATCTTTGTCAAGTCCCATAAGAATCTCCTTCTCTGTTGCCATCAAAAGGAACACTTCAAGGTTCTCTTGAGTAAGGGAGGTTCTTAGGCGGTTCTTCACYAATTTCAGGGTGGAGAAGGTCCTCTCACAAGCCACCTGAGTGATGGATAGGGTGAGGAGGAACTTGTAGCCCAAACCAATGATGTGATACGCACCCGTGAGCAGATTGTACTGAGACAGGAGAAGATAGCAACATATTGGGGGCAGTTTTAACATGTGGAACAACTTCTGCTCACCAACTCCACACTTTCATCAGGATCCTCAAAGCCTTCCCCTGATTTATCACTGGCGGGGGTGGCCCTGGGGTTGTACTCCTCCAATGCTGACTGTTTCAGTCTTTCCCACTGTTGTGCATGGCTGATCAGTTCAGCCTGCAATGCCGCAACAGCGGAATGTTCATCAAATTCCAGTAAGCATTTGCTGAGCTCCTTCATGGCTGTCTTTGGAAAGCCCTTTTCTCTGATCTCAGGAAAAGGCTTCGGATTCATGCAGGAGACATCTGCACACAGCACTGCATTTGCTGCATAACGGCGGTGAATACTTTCAACAACAGTGTCCAGTACCAGATTGTGGATCTTGATTTTGTAATCCATGTTTGCATTAGCAATGGGCTCGTCTTCTGCCAACTCACCTGGTTTTCTCTTCTTTTTTTTGTTCTCTTCTCTGGGAGAGCAGTCTGAGCTTCGGCATCACAGTCCTGCTGCTCCTCCAGAATGCCATTGGCCCCCTCAACAAAGTCGTCTGCTGCCCTCTTCACACCCTCAAAGTCTCGGGCACACTTTCTCAGTTTATCCTACCAAGTGCTGTGCTGTTACGATATCCATGCCACTTGTTTGCAAGTATTTAGAGAGAGGGGACATCTGCTCAAAAATCCTGAGAAAAACCTCAGCTGTAAGTATGGTTTCATACTTTAGGAGAGCATCCTTGTACCCTTGGGCCTTGCTTCGGATGGCAGGTTTTATGGTCGCATCCTTTTCAATTCTTTCCATAGTGATGACCACATCCGTGTAAAGTGCACGGTCAGGCTTTGCAAAGCTTCCAAGTACTTTCCTCAAGGCCTTGTCTCCGGCCCACCGGTGTGTTTCACCAATTACATCAAGCCGTCTGTGTCTCCTGTCCTCACTGGTTTCCTCCCATAGCTTCATGCGCTTGTAGGAATCTCGAATGAACACTGCAATGTCATTCAGTCGTGAGAAAAGGGATTCACTTGCCACAACAACCCCAGTGGTGTCAGTTAGCACAAGGTTGGGGACATGTGAGTGACACCATATGTGTACTTGGTTAGGAGACTCTCCTGTAAGCAATGCAGAGAAGCCCCTGTGTTGTCCCTGCATATTAGCTGCTCCGTCTGTTGCATTACCAACACTCTGTTTGATATCTATGTCAATCTTCTCAAGGGTCTGTTTCACAAGGTCCACAAAGTACTGTCCAGTCGATGACTCACAGTCAATGACCTCAATGAGTCTCTCGTGGACAACATCGGTGACATATTGCAGAACTACTGCACACTGGTCTTTGGATGTTAAATCCTGTGTTGGATCCGTTCCTATTGAGAACATCCCTGCCTTTCTCACTTCAACAGCAATTGTCTGCTGAATCAACATTCTGATGACTTCAATGACTTTATTTGCTGTTGTTTTGGACATCAAAGTTACCAAGAACCCTCTTCCTTTACTACCCATCTGCTTCTTGCTCTTCTCAATGCGATCACTAACATGCTCTTGTAGGCAGACATCATATTTGCTTAGCAACAATATTAGCTCAAGAAACTTGCCATGATCGACGGCCATGTTTTCCAAGTTATATG
Organism: Salvelinus sp. IW2-2015; assembly: GCF_002910315.2. NCBI lineage: Eukaryota > Metazoa > Chordata > Actinopteri > Salmoniformes > Salmonidae > Salvelinus > Salvelinus sp. IW2-2015. Next base: position 8,154,612 of record NC_036872.1, read on the forward strand.
CAGCTTCGTGTCTGTGTCCTCTGTAGCTAAGCCAAACATTTACCAATAACTTTAACTACATCAATCACACGTGCCATGACCTGCCTCCTCTTTCTGACCTGGTCTCGTTGAACTGACATTTCCTTATCACTCAGAAGGGTACGGATGTCTGCTTTGCTGGCTCTGAGGAAAAAGGCTTCTGCACTTTCTCTATGGGTCTTACTTCTCTCATGTTCCTGTACTCTCTGATGGGCATGTTTCCAGGCCTCCTTTGACAAATGCACTATCACTGGCTGAAGGTTTTGCGAATGCAAGACATACTGAGCAGAACAAGGAGTGAGTTACTTCATTGTATGTCAGCCATTTTCTGTTTGTGCCATCTTTGAAGTGGAATACATTGGGAAGTACTCTTTGAAGGGTTTGTTTTGGATGGTACTGAAAAAATAAGTCAAAATCCTTGGACTGAGGACGGGCAAAATAATCAAATGGATTTTCAGTGCTTTCGCTGTCCCTTTCTATTTTCTCTGTACTGGGCTCTGAACCTCTCTCTCTCTCTCTCTGCACATCTGGTTGCTCTGCAGAATGAGATTAACATTGTAAATAACCTAAACGTAAACTTGTATTACCTGTGCAGTCATCGATTGTATGCCCCCCCCCCCGATTACAGTCCTACTGATAATCTCATAAATAAAGCACTTTTTATTCCAAAATCATGGCCTCCATGTTTAGGTTTGTGCTCTTGAGTTGTACCTGAAGGTTCCTGCTCTGAGTCTGACTCTGAACTGACCACCATCTCCAGATCTGCAGGAGCACCTGAAGCTCTAGTGCTGCTGCTGCTTCCTTCTCCACCTTTCTAGTGCTGCTGCTGCTTCCTTCTCCACCGTTCTAGGGCTGCTGCTGCTTCCTTCTCCACCTTTCTAGTGCTGCTGCTGCTTCCTTCTCCACCTTTCTAGTGCGCTGCTGCTTTCCTTCTCCACCTTTCTAGTGCTGCTGCTGCTTCCTTCTCCACCTTTCTAGTGCTGCTGCTGCTTCCTTCTCCACCTTTCTAGGGCTGCTGCTGCTTCCTTCTCCACCTTTCTAGGGCTGCTGCTGCTTCCTTCTCCACCTTTCTAGGGCTGCTGCTGCTTCCTTCTCCACCTTTGCAAAGAAAATACTATTATCGTACTCACTATCATTAGTGTATCAGTAGGCTACATTAATACAGCTCTGTAAAAAATTAAGTGGTCTCTTAATTTGGAGTGGCCTCTTAACTTTTCCCAGAGCTGTATATTATTGTAGTAACTTGTAAGGCTGGTACTAATGGCGCTAATGATCTTTGTCATTGCCTCTGCTGTGTCACACAGGCTACTGTGTTACATTCATGGATGTATTATGGTTACGTTACTGTAGCCTGTTTCGCTGTACAGTGTAGGTGCACTTTCCCCAGCTTATGTGGCATGAGTCATGACCGAATGCTGGGAAGTCCATAGTCTAGGTTTACTATTTTTTACTAGTTGAAACATATTGCCTTCAATGTCATATTATGATCGCTATGTTGCACTCATTGCTATGATATAATTCCTCCACGAAGACGTAAGACGTGCAAACTGTTTAGCCTACCGGCCGCTGTGTCACTATTATTAGCTAGGCTACTTAGCTAGCCATTCTGGGTGTCGTGTGTGTGTTTTAGCTAGTGTTTTTGACTGACCTGGTCCCTTACTGGCGAATATGTCGCTTATTTTGCAGCATTTAGCAGTGTCTGTGGCAAGGGCCTTTCTCTTTTTTATTCTCTCTCTCTGCTCCACCTTTCCTTTTCTGACCATCCATTTTGCCGTGCGACTTGTTTAAAATGTTATCGCTAGAGAAGCAGGTAGACGGTTGCTATGTGCGTCGCGGAGAGACCTGATGTCATTTTTGGCGCGCGCACCCTCGCGCGGGGACACTGCAGCGAGAGAGTCACCCATGATGTGTGGATTCTCTGTCAACTCATTCCTGCTTGATATATTATCGCTGGTCAAGTTGACTATTCATGGCAGGCAAAAACGACCCTCAGGCCAGTGCTCCCGACGGACAGTCCGCCACTGCTCATTGTAACACTGTACTGTACTGACAGCAGTAACCCTAGATCTAACCTTAACCTTAACCCTAACCCTAACCTTAGCTTCATGTCAACATCCTTGTTCAACCCTTAACTGTAAGTGCAGGGTAGGTACAGTGTAACCAAAAATTCCCATCAATTCCCCATATTCCCCTGGAAAATATCCTAGTAACCCTACTCTAACTTATTTTAGTGTAGAGCTGGTTGATCAGCTTCTTAGCAGGCCTGTGCTTGATGTTCCACTCCCCATTCTCTGGCAACAGTAGAGAGCTAGAGTTAATATGAATAGTGTCATGACTTCCAGATATGCTGCTTAGAACAATATCCAATTATGGCTAGAAAAAGAGAGAAAAAGAGAGAGAACGAGAGAGCAATGGATGTTGAGAGAACTTTATTTTTATTTTTATGGAATATATAGAGGATACGGATAATGCCTCTACCTGGCCTGCCAATGAGCACACAGTAATTTAAACAACAAATATGAAGAAGACCAAGTTGGTCAACATGATAGACAGCTTACTGATATGTAAGGTCTGTGTTTTTGCATTCATCCACCTGATTCTAATTTTTTTTAAACAGTCCAAGAAAATAACAGTTTAAGAAAGGAAGGTACTTTAATATTCAGATTTATTCACGGTCTTTCTTCAATCTCTCCCTGTCAGCCAGGCCAGGAACAATACTCCTAACAAACATGCTAATGTCTCCTTTCAGCATGCTGTCTTGTAAACAGTAATGGATGACTGTGACTGTCTATGGATGACTGTGTCTCCCCTGTGTTCAGTTCCCAGACCTCCAACGTTAACGAGATAGAACTAGTTCTCACAGAGGAGGACAACCAGCTTGTGGAGTGGGTGGTGATCGACCCCGAGGCTTTTACAGGTAGTAACCCGACGCCTCAAATCACTGAAGAGGTTGGGGGTATGTCTTGGCTACGGGGGATGTTTTGGGTTTTCTGATTGGGAGTGTGTATGATGCCCTCACCGGAAGAACATGGTGAAATTCTGCCAGTCGAAGAGGAAGTAGTTGACGATGATGGAGCGGGCGCTTCGGTAGATGGCATTTTAATTGAAAACAATCACATTAAGATACTTAATTGTTACCCAGAAATGATTTGATATTGAAATAAAAATAGCTGCATTGGACCTTTCACACTTCCAATAGGTAAACACACTGGCTTTGATTTGTCAGCTAAAGCAAAAATACTTTGGATACTTTCCCCAATGGTATAGAAATATACACAGAACTAAAATGATCTATTAATGTATACTGTATTCCCCCCCAAAAAACAGCTACCCCCCCATGAAAAACAAAAACATTCATTTCAAAATATAGATTCCCTGAGGGCAACACACTGTAGCGCACATTGCTCTTTTCATTCTAAGTATTTGTCTATTCATTCACTTTGAACTGAGCAAAACGTGTCTGAAAGCAATATTTTTGAAGCTTCGTTTAACACATTGTTATTACATAACGCGTCTGCCACACTCTCAGAAAATCTATAGGCTACTGATTCACACCTTGACATTCCTCCCAAATACCAACTGAATTTCCTCCAATTAACAGCCGTGCCAACAGGAAAATTAGACGCTAACATTCTTACCAGCGTTTATACCTTCATGTGGTGGTACAGAGCTATAGGCCTACAGTATGTTGATACAGCTGTTGCCTATGCTCCTTGCCAGCTCTGTTTTAGCTGTCGCAAAGTTGAGAGGTGTTCCTGTAAGTAAGCATTTCATTGTACTGTGTACACCTTGTGTATCCTGTGCATATGACAAATAAACTTGATTTGATTTAGGAGCCCCAAACCTCTTTTGCTGTCCCTCTGTGCAGGCTTTTGTTTCAACCCATCAACTAGTTCTGGTGTTCATAATGATTAGTAATTGAATCTTGAATGGCTCAACATCCATTTTGACTCGAGGCAACGTCCTCACAAAAGCGAGTCTGAGCCATTCCTTTCCCCAACCACCATCATTACCCAAATGTCTCCCACCAGGGTAACATCTCATCTGTAAACAGTTAGTCTGGAAACCAAGTTATCGTTCGTCTTTTGGTCATTCAAAACAATTGCTTGTAGATAGTGTGTATACAAAATCCTCAAATCATCATGTCAGACCTGAAAGACAATCTCAGCTCTATGTCTGGGAATAGGGATAACGGTGAGAGAGAGAGAGAGAGAGGTGAAGAGTTAGGAGACTCAGAGTGGAGAGGAGTGGGGTTGATTGTTACCCTAAGACCCAACCCCCCATCATGGATCAGAGCAGCTGCTGTGTTGACAGAAAAGCTAATGTTAATGAGTCYGAGTTCAACAGAGAAGATTGGGGTCAAGGGTCATTACTTATTCTGCTTTAGTGTAGATGGACAAAATAAGTGAGTGTGTTCCCTTTACATAATATAATTCAACCTATTATCTGACCAATAGGACCTTATTTTATATATATTTTTTTACAAATGAATGAATCCGAGTTGAAATGAGGACAACGATTCTCTGTGCACGTCACCAGGCATAGAATATATAACCAAGCACTACAGATAGAATAATAACAATTTTCTTGATATTTTATTAGAAAAATACAAAGCAGTTCTCTATACAAATAAATATAGCAACGAAAAATAATATACCAATGTACAGTATGAAGGGACCTACAGTCGGCTTGCTTCACAAGAGGCTCAACCTTTTGCAGAAAAACAAACATTTTGAATAACTTATTTATACAGGCTCAAAAACTAGAAAGGGTTGCGTCCATAGAGATAGACACATGGATATAACCCGTTTTAGCATGGCCATCGCCATTGAGGGCTTCCACCATTTTAATGGCACAGATACAAAAATGAGTTCTCTATCTACTTCTATGGCTGTCTCACTGCGATAAGCCAGCCATGTAAAAAAACAACTAATCTCCATGAATGGTTGCTAGGCAGGATGGTCCAATACATTCAGGGCTGTGTGTACATATAGAGGTCAGGCTCTCAGGTGGGTTGACATGATGTCATATTGTAATGTCACTCTCCTGTCTCTGTTCTTCAGCGCTTGCCAGCAGAGTCACACACTGCGTGTGTACACGCGTACACTTGCGCCCATTTGCGCGGACGATTTGATACGCATTTGGACACATTGGCCCCAGTACAATACAGGAACGATACGTTTGGTTTGATTAGGGAAACGAATTGATGCAATTCGGTTCAATGCACTTTTTTCGCTGTTGCATTGAACACATTCATTTTCCATTTTTAATTAATAACTGCTGCTGATGGGAAGCTGGGCCTCTCTGAGATGACTTCTCTAAGCTGAGTGGCCCTCAGTGTGTGTGTGTGTGTAGGCACCTGAGCAGACTGAGCATCTACCACCCCACTATCAGATTAGGAGTGGGGAAATGTATGCTTTTTCTCCCACCACTTTTTCTCTGACATCACCATCGCCCACTGATTAACTTGTCATTTTTTGCAGATTAAACATGTTTCGAGCTAGTACCATGTCAACATTTATCTTTAGAAATTAGCATGGCATTTAGCCAATTTACATAATGCAGGTTTGTATTTTACCCCGTCTCAAAAGGGAATGGTTTAGACCATTTGGAGTTTTATGGAGAGCTTCTCCATTCCGACCAATGAATGAACGCAACCATGCGCAGCTGGCAAAACGTATTTCCGTCCTTAATGAACATACCCTGTTCATGTTGAAATGACCAAATACACCGACTGTTTGAAGCAAAACTACCAAAACTATTTCTTATAGTGAACCTGAACTATTAAATGAAATCTGAATGATTGAAAACCCAAAATCAGCAGTTGGATGTGAGTTGCATCCATTCCGGTAGGCGACACAACTCGAGTAAAAAAAAAAAAACTACTTTCTACAGCTCATTTGGTAACAGTGACCCGAAATGACCCAAATTACGTTTGTTGTCACTCAACTAATAAAGCCTATGATTTGACATTGTGAAAGCCATTACAAGCATCTGAATGCAGATGTACGAATAGCCCATTAGAACAACTAGATCAACCTCGCGTTGGCGGGAGCAGCCGTCTCCAGCACTGTACGCACAGTTGCTATCTCACACTCATACGCAGTTATGTCATAAAAAAAGTTTGATAGGCTACTGAACTGAAGGAGGACGCATTAATCAGTGTTTCCCCCCCGGAATAACACTATATAAAGTCAAAAACAGTTAACTGTCAATTTGGAACATTTAAAAAATGGGTTTTCTGACCGACGCATACGTCATTTGGATCAGTTTGAGCTCCCGCCCACCAATAAACTTGACGCACTCGCATCTTACAACATTTGAACCGGACCTGATGTGTATTGGTGAGTTGTTACATTCCTAATGTTTAGGTCTCCTAGAATGCCCAGTGCCTGTCCTTTCGCCTCCCATCTGAATGAGCAGTCGCCAGTTTCAAGGTCCCACTGGGTTCGTTCCCCCTCTCTGGTCTCTGCCACCACCAGCTGACTCGACCTTCGCTGAGCCACCGAGTCTTTGACGCGTGTTCGTTTTTGTTGAAGTTGATGTCGTTTACGTTTTGAGAGCATCCAGAGCCAGCGCAATGATGCGCGGCATGCTACGGTAGAAGGACTCATTCTCCAGACCCACCAGGCTGTAGAAGGTCAGAGGTCGACCCCCCACCACCGCCCTGACCCGAGCCTCGTACAGACCCCGATCGTTCTTAGAGCTCAGGTCCACCAGCAACTGAGGAGGAGGAGGAGGAGAAAGAGAGTGTGAGAGAGAGGGACGTTGGTCAACAACACAGGACATGATGACAGTAACACATTACTTGAATAGAGAAAAAGTGATGGAAAAAGTCTGATTGGTTTGAGTTGACTTGTCTGACATAACATGCACAATCCCAATATCTACATAATTATATCCCTTATAAATAGACCTTGTAAATATTGCTGTGCAGAGATAAACTCACCTCCTGGAAGTTCATGTGGAGGTTCTTGGTGGGTATGCCCAGGATCCACTTGTATGTGTCTCTGATACCACTCACTTGCTGGGTGGACTCTGCTACTCCTGGACAAGCTGTCAAACACCCACAACCTATTATTATGTTGCTAATATCCAACACTGATAATGTTAACATATACACATGCTATGAGTGGGGCTAGGGGTTTCTCCTGCCCACGTGACCTGACCAGGAAAAACTCCAAGCCTTATGTTTAGTCTATCTAGGGCCCAGAGTGTTTCCTAGTCATGTCACATGGTCAGAAAAATAAAAAACAAAATCAGGGTCGTAATAATGTGACACTGTTGATTACTGAGTTGTTCCATCTTACCATCACAGACACATACAGTACAGACATACAGTACTAGCTGTGACACGTACCTTTAACCCCAGGGATCTGCCTCTTGCGGAGACTCCTGCGTCTCCGGTGGTCGAGGGACAGCTGGGAGGGAGAACCAGGAAGTAGAGTCTGTCTGGAGTCAAAGGTCGTTGCTACGGGAGACATGGTGCTGCCGATGGTGGACAGAGACGGGAACAGGCGCTGTAAGGATGTCTGCTCGGTCACAGCTCTGTTAAGCCAATCTGTAGTCTCTATTGAACTGACTGGTGTTGGATCAGAAAATGTGTCCGCTTCAAAAGATGTTACACTCATTTCTGCATCTTCTGTCGCCATTTCATTCTGTGTCCCAAATTTCCGGATTTCACTGATGAGGGCTGTGAGCGACTCTGACCCCTGAAGGGGGAATGAGGAGGGCGACTCTTCAGTGGGAACAGCATGAATGTTGGGAGAGTTTTCCTGGAGGAGGGCTGTATTCAGGTGCAGGATTGGAGGAGCAGGTCTGGAGTCCAGTTTGGAGTGTAAGGCTGAGATGATGGTCTGGTACTTCCCCTCTAGCTGATGCAGAGAGGGGTCCTCTGCCTGGAAATGACATCATAAAGAGGGTTAAAAAAATTGTATAGTAAAGCACAGACTAACATTAACGTACAGCAACAGTATAGCATAGTACACCAGTAAAGCAAACTGTAGTGTTGATATAGCTACTGAATTTAAAGTAAGAGTACAACACAGTCTCATATAAGCCAGTGGTCAACTGGGAGAGGATCATAAAGATAGACAAAGTGACTGAAAATGACCTTTACAAAGTGTTGAAGAGTTGAGTTCACTATGGCCTACCTGGAGGAAAAGACTCTCTTCTTGGCTCAGGGGTTTGGAGCCGTCTGTCTGTCCGTGTGTCTGTGTGTCCAACTCCACAGCGATGCCCCTGAGGTAGTTCTCCCAGTCAGCCACCAGGGGGCCTACCTTCTGGAACAACTCAGGACCAGTTTCCTCTGACCCTGACCGGACAGCACCCCATACCTGTTCTTTAATAAATAATACCCCTGTTAGACACATACAATGGCCATGTGACACACACTTCTGTATGAATAATATAATACATACATACTATTAATAAATAGCATTACTACCTATAGAAAAAGCTACGGTAGGCTGTGTCGGTAAGATTGTGTTTTTGGACATGGTTTTGAGGAGGAATGGGGTTGTTGTGGGGGTAGCAGGGGTGTAGGGGGTTACAGTACTGTGATGTGGAGTAGTAGGGTGTGTGGAGGTAGGGGATAAGATGAATGTAGGTGATTAACAGAACGGGGAGGAATGGAGGGTACGAGGGGGCTAGAAAGGGTACAGTAGTGGGCTGCCTGTGTTGTACCTGTTTCCTGTGGGATCTCCCTCCTCTCCCTCTCCTTGGCGGTGAAGGCTGTACTATAGATGTGTTCCACCAGTTGAGGCAGGGTCTGGGTGAAGAAGGTCAGGTCTACCTTGTCTCTGATATAGTCCTCTGCTCTCTGGAGCAAGTCCAGCAGGGTCTGCAGGAACGAACGCAACTCTGAAGAGAGGAGAAAATCAAGGATACATTATGTAAAGACCAAGGAGAGACATGATTCATCTGAGAAATCCGCCGAGGATTAGCTCATTACAAGATCCAATATCCATCTCCACTACAACAACAGTATCTCCATTATTGCTTTATACAATAGTCTTCAAACTGTTCTTGCCCACGGACCCCATCCCAGGCAAACTGGCAACCCACCATCATACGTTAGCAAAAAAAAATACAAAATCTCACATCTTGTCGTATCAGGTGAATGATAATGGCAAGGAGAAGCAACATTTACAAATGAATAGATTTGGTAGATAGTTCATTATTTTGACATCCCAACATTACAATTGAAAGAGTAAACTCTAACATAGCCTATTAGCTAGAAAGGTAACGCTAAATTGTATCGCTAAGAGCAGCTGTTTACACAAAGGTTAGCCACAGGGTTGGGGTCAATTCCATTGAAATCCCAGTCAATTCAGGATGTATACTGAAATTCAAATGATTTTCAAAGCTTTTCAGCACTTGCTGCACTGGTAGCCTATTCGCAGGTACTTTTTCAAAGCCTATTTTCTACATTGTAGAATGATAGTGAAGACATCAAAACTATGAAATAACACACACATGGAATCATGTAGTAACCAAAAAAGTGTTAAATAAAAATACATTTTATATTTGAGATTCTTCAAAGTAGCCACCCTTTGCCTTGATGACAGCTTTGCACACACTTGGCATTCTCTCAACTAGCTTCATGGAGGTAGTCACCTGGAATGCATTTCAAATAACAGGTGTGTCTTGTTAAAAGTTACATTTGTGGAATTTCTTTCCTTCTTAATGTGTTTGAGCCAGTCAGTTGTGTTGTGACAAGGTAGGGGTGGTTAACAGAAGATAGCCCTATTTGGTAAAATACCAAGTCCATATTATGGCAAGAACAGCTCATATAGGCAAATAGAAATGACAGACCATCATTACTTTAAGACATGGAGGTCAGTCAGTGCGTAACATTTCAAGAACTTTGAAAGTTTCTTCAAGTGCAGTCTCAAAAACCACCAAGTGCTATGATGAAACTGGCTCTCATGAGGACCACCACAGGAAAGACCCAGAGTTACCTCTGCTGCAGAGGATACGTTCATTAGAGTTACCAGCCTCAGAAATTGCAGCCCAAATAAATGCTTCACAGAGCTCAACAAACAGACACATCTCAACATCAACTGTTCAGAAGAGACCGCTGCAAAGAAACCACTACTAAAGGACACCAATAAGAAGAAGAGACTTGCTTGGGCCAAGAAACACGAGCAATGGACATTAGACCGGTGGAAATCTGTCCTTTGGTCTGATGAGTCCAAATTTGAGATTTTTGGTTGCAACCGCCGCGTCGTTGTGAGACGCAGAGTAGGTGAACGGATGATCTCCGCATGTGTGGTTCCCTCCGTGAAGCATGGAGGAGGAGGTGTGACTGTTTGGAGGTGCTTTGCTGGTGACACTGTCAGTGATTTATTTAGAATTCAAGTCACACTTAACCAGCATGGCTACCACAGAATTCTGCAGCGATACGTCATCCCATCTGGTTTGCGCTTAGTGGGACTATCATTTGTTTTTCAACAGGACAATGACCCAAAACACCTCCAGGTTGGGTAAGGGCTATTCGACCAAGAATGAGAGTGATGCATCAGATGACCTGGCCTCCGCAATCACCCGACCACAACCCAATTGAGATGGTTTGGGATGAGTTTGACCGCAGAGTAAAGAAAAAGCAGCCAACAAGTGCTCAGCATATGTGGGAACTCCTTCAAGACTGTTGGAAAAGCATTCCAAGTGAAGCTGGTTGAGAGAATGCCTAGTGTGCAAAGGGTGGCTACTTTGAAGAATCTCAATTTTAAACACTTTTTTGGTTACTACATGATTCCATATGTGGTATTTCATAGTTTTTATGTCTTCACTATTATTCTACAATGTAGAAATTATTAAAAATAAAGGAAAACCCTTGAATGAGTAGGTGTGTCCAAACTTGACTGGTACTGTACATACAGTGCATTCGGAAAGTATTCAGACCCGTTTCCTTTTTCCACATGTTACGTTACAGCCTAATTCTAAAATTGATTAAATAAATAAATAAAAAATACCCACAATACACCACGATGACAAAGRGAAAAAAGGTTTAGATTTTTTTTGCAAATTGTTAAAAAATAAAAAACAAAAATACCTTATTTACATAAGTATTCAGACCTTTTGCMATGAGACTCGAAATTGAGCTCAGGTGCATCCTGTTTCCATTGATCATCCTTGAGAAGTTTCTACAACTTGTTTGGAGTCCACTTGTGGTAAATTCAATTGATTGGATATGATTTGGAAAGGCACACACCTGTCTATATAAGGTCCCACAATTGGACAGTGCATGTCAGAGCAAAAACCAAAGCCATGAGTTTGAAGGAATTTTCCGTAGAGATCGAAGGACAGGATTGTATTGAGGCACAGATCTGGGGAAAGGTACCAAAAAATGTCTGCAGCATTGAAGTTCCGCAAGAACACAGTGGCCTCCATCATTCTTAAATGGAAGAAGTTTGGCACCACCAAGACTTTTCCTAGAGCTGGCCACCCGGCCAAACTCAGCAATCAGGGGAGAAGGGCCTTGGTCAGGGAGGTGACCAAGAACCGATTCTCACTGACAAAGCTCCAAAGTTCCTCTGTGGGGATGGGAGAACCTTCCAGAAGGACAACCATCTCCGCAGCACTCCACCAATCAGGCCTCTATGGTAGAGTGGCCAGACTCTCTAACATAGTCAAGGGGTCTGAATACTTTCTGAATGCACTGTATACACACAGTACCGTGCAAAGATTTTAGGCAGGTGTGAAACAATTCTGTAAAGTAAGAATGCTTTCAAAAATAGACATGTTAATAGATTATATTTATCAATTAACTACATGCAAAGTGAGTGAACAGAAGAAATATCGAAATCAAATCCATATTGTGTGACCACCCTTGGCCATCAATTCTTGTAGGTATACTTGCACAAAGTCAGGGATTTTGTAGGCATACCGTCAGGTGTATGATTAAACAATTATACCAAACAGGTCCTAATGATCATCAATTCAATATGTAGGTTGAGACACAATCATTAACTGAAACAGAAACAGCTGTGTAGGAGGGATAAAACAGAGCGAGGAACTGCCAAACTCAGCTAACAAGGCGAGGTTGCTGAAGACGTTGTATGACTTTTGACAGTAAACCATGGCAAGAATGAGCACAGCAACAAGACACAGGGTAGTTCTACTGCATCAGCAAGGTCTCTCCCAGGCAGACATGTCAAGGCAGACAGGGGTTTCCAGATGTGCTGTCCAAGCTCTTTTGAAGAAGCACAAAGAAACGGGCAACGTTGAGGACCGCAGACGCAGTGGTCGGCCAAGGAAACTTACTGCAGCAGATGAAAGACYCARCATGCTWACTTCCCTTRGCAACCGGAAGATGTCCAGCAGTGCCATCAGCTCAGAATTGGCATGAAAACAGRGGGACCCTGGTACACCCATCTACTGTCCTGATAAGTCTGGTCAGAAGTGGCCTTCATGGAAGACTTGCGGCCAAATAGCCYTACCTCTGACGTGGAAACAAGGCCAAGCGACTCAAATATGCACGAAAACACAGGAACTTGGGGTGCAGAAAAATGGCAGCAGGTGCTTCGAAATATGTGGCTGTAGCAGAAGGCAGGTTGTTCGCTGAAGGGCTGGAAAGCGGAACACAAATGAGTGTCTACAGGCAACAGTGAAGCATGGTGGAGGTTCCTTGCATGTTTGGGGCTGCATTTCTGCAAATGGAGTTGGGGATCTGGTCAGAATTAAGAAATGATCATCAATTCAATGCTGAGAAGTACAGGCAGATACTTATCCATCATGCAATACCATCAGGGAGGCATCTGATTGGCCCCAAACGTATTCTGCAGCATGACAACGACTCCAAACATACAGCGAAAGTCATTAAGAACTATCTTCAGCGTAAAGAAGAACAAGGAGTCCTGGAAGTGATGGTATGGCCCCCACAGAGCCCTGATCTCAACATCATCAAGTCTGTCTGGGAATTACATGAAGCACTTGAGGCTGCCTGAATCCACAGAATAACTGTGGTTAGTTCTCCAAGATGTTTGGGCAAACCTACCTGCCGAGTTCCTTCAAAAACTGTACCTAGAAGAATTGATGCTGGTCACACCAAATAATGATTTGATATAGATTTTTCTTCTCTTCACTCACTTTACATTTAGTTTTTTTGATAAATATAACCTATTAACATATCTATTTTTGAAAGCATTCTTACTTCACAGCATTTTTTCACACCTGCCTAAAACTTTTGCACAGTACTGTATATATACATACATACATCCATACATGTACACATACATTTACACAGATCCCCGGTTGAATAACCCTGCAAGATAGGGGTTGGTTCATTTTTAATGCACTAAACATAGGGCAGTTGAGAGTTCATGGTCCTCCTGCTCACTTCACAGCAAAAAATGGCTGTGAACGTTACAAGTCAAACACTTACGGCACTTCTTGAAGCGGCTGCGACATTTCTCCTCGACGAGGCGGTTGCAGGCGGCGGCCCCCTGGCTGGGGGGGCAGGTCTGGGCGTAGAAGCGACACAGAGAGACGAACTCCGACCTCTGCTGCTCCTCCGACAGCTCCGATGTCTTCAGCAGCTCAGGACACGTCGGCTCCCGACTCCCAAAGGACTCTGGGTAAACCAGGAAGTGAATGTTAGATTGCTGGCTCAGTTTTGTATCATGATTCACATCAGGATACATAATATGTTTTAAAATGTTTCACTTCAAAAAGCTTTAGAACCAATAATTTAAATGCATGGCAAAGCATAGTGTCTTCAAAAAATTATGATGCTTCAAAAAAAATGAGTTACTTTGTATCTCAGCGAGTATCCAATCGGAGAAGGCGCTGACCCGTGTGTAGACCCCAGGTTTGCCCTTTTCCCCACAGCCGTCTCCCCAGGACGTGATGCCGTGCAGCTGGAAGCGACCTGACATACGGTCCTGGTAGATCAGAGGGCCTCCAGAATCCCCCTACAGGACACAGACAGTATTACAGCTATGAAGTACACCCGCTATGAACTCATAAATATGCCATTCAGCAGGCACTTTGATCCAAAGCGATTTAAGGCGTCCGCATGCTTCCCAGACAAAACAGTTCGGAAGAGTTTGTGCATATATTATGACGACATTTTGTGATGTTTTTGTTCGTTTTGGACTTTTCCGGCTGTTCGAGCACACAACATTTTTTTTTTTGGAGGCAAGCCGGAGACAGTAGAGGAAGTATACGCCCCTTCGTCAGTGATTGGTCAACAGTAGCGATTCTTCAATAAGTCTTTGTCTCGTCATTCAACGAGAGACGCCCCGTTTTCATGCAACATTTTTATTTTGCACCAACATCTTAGATGGAAAATTGCACAACACAGTAAAAATGAATGACAGATTTCTTAGATAATACACTTCCTGAAAATAGTCAGAATTTAAGGGTTTGGTTCGCATAGACGAGTACCATTAGGCGCCAGCCGAACTGAAGCATGCTGACACCTTAACAGTCATGCATGCAGTGCATACATTTTTTACATATGGGTGGCCCCGGGAATCGAACCCACTATCCTGTCATTGTAAGCGCTATGCTCTCTACCAACTGAACACCAGAGGACCTCACTCATCACAATATAAATTCACAGGAGCAAAGCTCTGGAGGACATTTCGAATACATTTAAACAAACGCAAAGACAATCTTAAATCATAAATCTCATTACTCTGAGTCAGTCCAATGTTAGGAAGGGACCTGGGAATGACATGATCTTATTCTCAGTCCATTGATACGGCAGTACCACCCACCTGGCAGGAGTCGATGCCCCCAGAGAGGTATCCGGCACACAGCATGGTGTTGGTGACCAGCTCCTTGCCCAGGGAGCTCTTACAGGTGCTCTGAGGCAGCAGAGGAACCTTAGCCTCCATCACCACGTCAGCTGAAGGACCATCTGAGGTGATAGACAGGAAGTAGTTCAATGAGTACATCTCATACTGTGTGTGATGGCTTCAAACAAAGTTCCATTTAGTCACTTCCTTAAGTCAATGCATTTGCTTCTCTATACAAATGAGGTCTATAACCCTACGCATGTAAATAACCTGGCCCAAGAAAGTTACTTGAGAAACAGACAACTTTGTAACACAGTGTGATATATAGAGTTGTATTGTAGCTCACATTTACTTATCCAGAGCGACTTACAGTTATAGTGAATTCATCTTAAGATCACGCCACACGTCTTTGGCGAATTAATCACATATTAATGACGGTTAAAATAATAGCTGTACCTTCGTAGAGGGAGCCCCAGCCGGCCACCAGACAGGGGCTGCCAGTAGGCGGTTCCAGACCTGATGGCAGACACACAGGGGTCACGCGGTCCGACAGGACCGCCGGAGACGTCAGCTCCACCAGCGCTATGTCGTTGTTAAACGTCTTGGGGTTGAACTGCACAGAGGTGGAGGGAGGATTGATTAAGTTGATTGACTAACTCGTTTGACATTGCTCTAGCCGGGAACATGTGATCTTCGGAGAACAAGGAGGTGCCGCACCACTCACACTGTAGTATAGACGCAGCTCTGAAGGCAGGATGCACAGTAAGAAAACACGTATGAGAAACACACACCTTGGGATGGGAGATGATGCGGTTGACCTTGAGCACCTGCTCGTCAGGGTCGGTCTTGGTGATATCAAACTCTCCCACCACAGCCGTCCAGGAGCTATCACTGCGACTGCTACAGTAGAGAAACACACAGAGAGAGTGAGAGAAAGAAAGAGAGAAAGAAAGAAAGAGAGAGAAAGAGGGAGAGTAAGAGAGAGAGAAAGAGAGGGAGAGGGATAAGGTCAATTATGCGAAACTTTTTACTCTGAGGGAAAACATTCAGAGAGACAAAATTAGAAGAGATGTGTCACACTCTCTCCATTTAATAACCAGTACCAAACAACCAGTACAAAAAGGACCCACACTTACACACTTACCCAGCGAAGCAGTGGGCGGCGGTCACCACCCAGGAGCTGTCCACCAGCACCCCTCCACACATCAGCCCTCCGTCCAGCTGCAGGTTGACCAGCCAGGGCCAGCTGCCAGGGGGGGCCGGGGAACCCCCCACAATACGGGAGCGGGGCTGGGTCACGTTCTGCACCGCCGACAGCCTCTGGCCACACACTGCTGCTGGGAAAGAGAGGGGGGAGAGTCAGGGGGGTTCCGAAGAGTTCCACATTTTCAATCAGCAGAAAGTAATACAGAACTCAGGTTCATATTCATTAGGCACCAAACCAAAGAAAACCCACTGAAACAGAGATGTACTACTACTGGAACTTGTCCAATAAGAAACACTTATTTTAAATTTTACATTGCAAAACGTTTTGCTACGGTGTGCCCTAATGAATACAACCCAATAGAGTGCAAATTGTGTGTGTTGCTCACCCACCCTGTGTGCGTGTCTGTGTGGCAGGCTCCAGGTTCTGCATGGTGTTCAGGAGGCTACACTGGAGCACGCGGGCACTGCAGCTCTCGCCCATGATCCTCACACAAGCCTCCTTCTCCGTTTCGCCCGGCGGGCACCGCCGCCGGTAGTACCCACATGCCTGGCTCAGCGCCCAGCTCCGCTCGCCCTCCTCCGGGACTTTCTGAGCCTTGGTAATGACATCACAGCTGGGCTCAGCCAATGTGCCGTCCAGAGAGGCTGTAAAGAGGAAGAGGAAGTAGAGATGAGGCCACGATTATAATCACAATGATTAAATGGCACCATGTACGAACACTTATTCTCATCTTGTGTGATTGTTATGAACTTCTTTAAACGCCATCAAACGTTCTGTATCCACTTACACAAAATCAGTACAACYAGACATTAAAACACTCTTAAGACCTAGCCTCATGTTGTCACATGGGMGATGGGAAGAGAGAGATAAAAGCTATGGATGTTTCCTTACAGCAGGGTCCGGAGCGCTGTCCGCAGTCCTGAAAGAGACAGGGTACACAGTCTCTACAGACTGCCTCGGCCTGACTCCGCTCCGACGTTGCCAGCTCCAGAGCCGACAGAGCACTGGTCAACGCTGCCTCCAGAACCACAGTACCCCGGTCCGATAGAGCTACAGAGAGAGAGACAAGAGAAGAGAGATGGAGCGAGAAAGGGATATGTGAGCTGGGTAAACTTGAAGAACAGTACGACCAACAGCAAACGGTCAGTGCTGAAATGAACAGTAGAAAGTCAGCAATGTGACTCTCAGCACTAGGACACATAAATGCACATCTTTAGACAACTCAGAACAGTTGAGACTGCATTTACATGGTCTTATACTGTTAGGGCATTATGACAGGTTTGTATGTCATTCAGACAGCGTGCATGGCACTGTCTTGGCACTCTCGGAGGAGACATAATTATAAGAAGCACATTCGGAGGACGTGCACACGACTGACACATTCCTTGAGTGTGGGAAAGTCAGAGTAGTTGACAGCACTCTGTGTTTGTGTGTGTGCTTGCAAGAGCAAGTACAGAGTGCGTTTATGTGTGTGTGTGTCACTGTGCGGAGCCACATTTTTCTCATGATGCTCCTTTGAGCCCTTTGGCAGCGCGTTAGTGGAGCGAGCTCACGCACAAACACGCTGGCGAGGGCTGTGCGGACGCACTTCAATTGTGCCGCCGCCCCCCGCGCCCCTCCTCTGTGCGCGCCACATCACAGGGCAGGCCGCTAGCTAACAACGACAATGCTGATTAGAAGACTTAATTAGATGGCAGAGACGGCCCGAAGCATGGAGGAAAGGGGACACGGGCTGGCAGGACAGGGGCGGCAGATACCCTGCACTCTTGGAACCCTTGTTTCGAACCGCTACAAACACTCAGCACTCTGCGCCGCCATCATCATCGCTTTGCTGTACTCAGCCTCCAAAGAGATCTCTACCCTTAGGATTCATGCCGATCAGTGTAGCTGCTGTAACAGCCCTGGGAAAGCTCAGGGAAGAGAGCAAGGTTACCAATCCATTCCTTTTATAAGGAGGTATTGTAAGTGATTGCACTCATCAAGATGAGATTTGGTTGGATATGTGCCTGCATGTGCAAGGTCCATTTGACTGTGATACAACGGTAAACCCCTAATTCACTCACCGTTATGTAGATGTCAAGATTACCTCTGCAGTGAACGGGATTAGAGCCTGCTTTGACAAACTGTTGTATCTATCCTATGCTTATTCTGCTATCAAACCCCTACTGATCCGGGTAATTGTAACGCTTGTGCTTTCCAATGCCGCATGGCTCCAGTGTCTGACCACCCCTACTTGAAATGTATGCACACATGACTAAGTCACTTTGGATAATAGTGTCTGCTAAATGGCATATGTTCTTTATCATTTTAAAACACCGACACCAAACGACTTACTACGGTCACTAACGTCTGGAACATGTCACCATGTTATACAGCAGTGTCTGTTCACTGTGTGAACCCAGTTTACCAATCTGTATCGGTTAGGCTTTTGACCTCAGAGAAATTGCTGCACAGGCCTATAGTTAACCGTGCCTTCACAAGGACAGAGAGAATGTCTGATCAAAACACTACATAGAATAGATCCCCCTCGCACTACCAAGACAATCGTGCTTTACTTCGAGTGACAAGCGCAAGATCAGACAGATAAAGGCGAGCTCCTCTGAACTGTGGTGACACCAACTTGTGGCGACGGTAGACTTGGATAGTGCAGCAGACTCGGTGTGCAGTGTGAATGACAAAACCAAGCATCATTAAAGTGAAAAAGTCAGCACTACCACTAATATGCGTATACAGTACATGTACTCTCTACATCAGTGTTTCCCCAGAATCGCTCCAGATGATTCAAACGATCAAAGCTGGATGATTAGTTGATTATTTGAGTCAGCTGTGTAGTGCTAGGGCAAAAACCAAAACGTGCACCTGGGGGGGGGGGGGGGGGGCGACCGACCCTAGGACTGTGTTTGGGAAACCCTGGACTATATCATCCACACTAGGTGACATGTCAATTTCTTGGCTATTCACTGAACAACATGAGAAACTTAACCATCGCCGTGTGCAAAAAAGGCATGACACGAAGAGACACTGTCTAAATGACACGCAGACATGGCCTTTTACCTTTGAGAGCACTCTGAGGCATCCTGTACACCTCTCTCCCGGCTGGAGCGCCAAGGCAGCAGTCCATCGCCATCAGCAGCAGTGACACCAGCAACATGCTGTCTGATCACCACTCAGCGGTGGAGAAAGAAATATCACAACAACAAAAAAAACGAACAAAAAAACACAGAAGAAGAAATGGGCTAGTAGTAGTAGTAAAAGTCTCTGTCCAGCAGCACCAGCTATTGTCTTGAGTCTCGTCTCT
This sequence comes from Salvelinus sp. IW2-2015, assembly GCF_002910315.2. Taxonomy (NCBI): domain Eukaryota; kingdom Metazoa; phylum Chordata; class Actinopteri; order Salmoniformes; family Salmonidae; genus Salvelinus; species Salvelinus sp. IW2-2015. The sequence continues at coordinate 8,173,882 of NC_036872.1, forward strand.
GTCGTGGCTGTCTCTCTGCACTCTCCCACACACACTGTGCTGCCGCGGGGCATCTGTCTGCAAGTTTCCTTAGAGGAACAATAGGAAGGAGTAGAGTGGTCTGGAGTATATATAGAGTCCCTCGGGAAACACCAGAGAGGTGGAGGAGGGGCGAGAGTGGGGGAGGGAGGAGAGATGCTCCCATGGCCAATGCACAAACAGCTGAATTCATTAAAAACTGTGACAGCAAATCGAGTGCAACTTGCCAAGGCTGGAAATTACAAAGAGGTTTGGTTCTGTGAAAAGGGGGGGGAGAGGGAGGCAGGAGGGGGGGGGGGGTAGGGAGGGGGCTTGGAGGCAAGGAGGGGGGTGTTTGAATTCATTAACATTGGAGGGGGAGAGTTAGTTGTGGAGCTATGGCTGTGTGAGAGAGTTAATGTTGTGAAAGGGCTGAGCAAAGCGGGGTATCAGTGACAGAGAGATAGGGAAGACAGGGAGACGGGGACGGAGAGATGAGAGGAAGAAAGAGAGAGAGAGAGAACATGGACAGAGAGATGAGAGAAAGCGAGAGGGGGGAGGGACAGAGCAGAGGACAGAGAGATGGGGGAGGGACAGTGAGAAGAGAGAGAGGAGCGTCTGCCATTCTCCCTGCCCGTCAAAGAGGGCATTGTGCTCGATGTCTCTCAGAGGATGCCCACTTCAAAGCCGTCCCCCGGGAATCACTCGGACACCGCCCCCATTGATCACTTACAGCCCTTTATCCCCCCCATTAAAATATTGTCAGTTCACATCACTTTTGTCTTTCTCAGATGAACTCACCAATCGTTATATAAAGATACATTATAAGAATGGTGGTCGTCGTAAGTTGTTAATAAGTTGTGTCTTATAGTAGCAAACCGGTAGGTTTCAATTGAAAAAGTTTCACTCTTGGTAACTTGTTGTTGTATGTCTATGCATTGCAGCTCCAGCATGAGTCGCCAAAACAGCATGGATTGTTATGAAGACTCTTCTTTGATGTGCTGTCGGTATGTAATTAAGACCAGATTTAAATCAAACTGAATCTTGTACTTTATCTTTGTTATTAACATAACTACTACCTGTGTATACACACACACACGTCATATTCTAAAAACTAGTAAGCCAATATCTGTGAGGGCAGTTTACGAATATTTCTACTGTACTGTGAACCGTTCTGCTATTCTATCTGGGAACAGGAAAAGGTGTATGCATCTTCATTTTTAATGCAATGTGGGTTGGACCTGAACCCCAACTTCAGGGCAAAATGTGGTCCTGGGAACATAAGTTGCCTGTATTGGGGGGTAGCATATGTAACCGTGTGTGTTCCACTGTAGCGCTAAGCTGTTACGAACCACAAAGGGGAATGGATATGTGGAAAAAGAAAGAATAACGTCTGGTTTGGCCAGACTGACTTAAATTTGTACTAGACAAAATGTTTGCACCTGTTATTTTCTAGAGGAACTAACGCATATTGTAATAGAAGAACCAGGTTTTTTTTCCTGCGCAGGTCACATGGCCAGGAAAGACTCCTAACCCAATTTATAAGGTTTTACAAATAAGTCAAATAAAGGTCAAGAMTAGAACACAGATCTTGATTCTAAACAAAGTGACTTCCAAGTTGGAACTTAGTGTTAAGTTTGAATTTTCCTCTGAAAAATCGCAAGTTGTTCAGACACCCATCACCCAGGTTCTTGTAGAACCGACAACAAAATGTGACACTAACAGCAACCACAGAAGACCATACCACCAACACAGACACAATGTTCTGTACACCCACACACAGATTGTTAGTGGAGAGAACGTGGTCTATGGTCACACTAGCTAGACACCCACATAAAACGAGGTCTAGATACAAAGCACCAGTAAGCCAAAAGAGGGACGCAAATTGGAGTCATCTTTAAGCCAAGTGAGCGGCTGAGCGATGAAACGCAGCGCGGCTCCTACAGTAGCAGAACAGCATAAAAGGGTGCCGCTGCAACCCTCCCCACAGGCCAATGCTGACGGCAGGGTTCACACTGCCAACAACATACACTACATGACCAAAACCCTTCCCTTTATCCACATTGTTACGTTACAGCCTTATTCTAATATGGTTAAAATGTATTTTCTTCCTCATCGATCTAAACACAATAACCCATAATGACAAAGCGAAAACAGGTTTTTCGAAATGTTAGCAATTGAATTTGGTCAGAATATAACTCCGAGACAGGATTGTGTCGAGGCACAGATCTGCGGACAAGAACCAAAAGTGTCTGCAGCATTGAAGGTTCAAGAACACAGTGGCCTCCATAATTCTTAAAATGGAAGAAGTTTGGAACCACCAAGACTCTTCCTAGAGCTGGCCGCCTAGCCCAACTGAGCAATCGGGGGAGAAGGGCCTTGGTCAGGGAGGTGACCAAAAACACAATGGTCACTCTGACAGAACTCCAGAGTTCCTCTGTGGAGATGGGAGAAACTTCCAGAAGGACAACCATCTCTGCAGCCCTCCACCAATCAGGCCTTTGTAGTACAGCGGCCAGACGGAAGCCACTCCTCAGTAAAAAGGCACATGACAGCCTGCTTGGAGTTTGCCAATAGGCACCTAAAGGACTCTCAGACAAGATTCTCTGGTCTGATAAAACCAAGATTGAACTCTTTGGCCTGAATGCCAAGCGTCACGTCTGGAGGAAACTTGGCACCATCCCTACAGTGAAGCATGGTGGTGGCAGCACCATGCTGTGGGGATGTTTTTCTGCAGCAAGGACTGGGAGACTAGTCAGGATCGAGGGAAAGATGAACGGAGCAAAGTACAGAGAGATCATTGATAAAAAGATTCTCCAGAGCGCTCAGGACCTCAGACTGGGGCGACGGTTCACCTTCCAACAGGACCACGACCCTAAGCACACAACCAAGACAACGCAGGAGTGGCTTCGGGACAAGTCTCTGAATGTCCTTGGGTGGCCCAGTTAGAGCCCGGACTTGAACCCGATCAAACATCTCTGAAGACTGGTCAGAGCGTGAGAGGATCTGCAGAGGAGAATGGGAGAAACTCCACAAATACATATGTGCAAAGCTTGTAGCGTCATACCCAAGAAGACCCAAGCCTGTAATCGATGCCAAAGGTGCTTCAACAAAGTACTGAGTAAAGGGTCTGAAAACTTATATAAATGTGATATTTCAGTCTTATGTTTTGTCATTTAGTAACGTAAACAAAATGTGGAAAATGTCAAGGGGTCTGAATATTTTTCAAATGAACTGTATGTGGACACCTGCTCATCGGACATCTAATTCCAAAATCATGGGCATTAATATGGAGTTGGTTCCCCTTTGTATCTATAACAGCCTCCACTCTTCTGGGAAGGCTTTCCACTAGATGTTGGAACTTGCTTCCAATTCAGCCACAAGAACATTAGTGAGGTCGGCACTGATGTTGGGTAATTAGGCCTGGCTCGCAGTCGGCGTTCCAATTCATCCCAAAGGTGTTCGATGCGGATGACGTCAGGGCTCTGTGTAGGCCAGTCAAGTTCTTCCACACCGATCTTGACAAACCATTTCTGTATGGACCTCGATTTGTGCACGGGGGCAATGTCATTATGAAACAGGAAAGGACCTTCCCCAAACTGTTGCCACAACGTTGGAAGCACAGAATCCTCTAGAATGTCATTGTATGCTGTAGCATTAACATTTCCCTTCACTGGAACTAAGGGGCCTAGCCCGAACCATGAAAAACAGCCCCAGACCATTATTCCTTATCCACCAAACTTTACAGTTGGCACTATGTAAATCGGGCAGGTAGCGTTCTCCTGGCATCTGCCAAACCCAGATTCTTCCGTCGGACTGCCAGATGGCGAAGAGTGATTCATCACTCCAGAGAACGCGTTTCCACAGCTCCAGAGTCCAATGGCGGCAAGCTTTACACCAGTCCAGCCGATGTTTTGCATTGCGCATGGTGATCTTAGCGCATGGCTGCTCGGCCATAGAAACCCATTTCATGAAGCTCGTGGCGAACAGTTCTTGTGCTGATGCTGCTTCCAGAGGCAGTTTGAAACTTGGTAGTGAGTGTTGCAACAGAGGACAGAGGATTTTTATGCGCTACCAGCTTCAGCGGTCCTGTTCTGTGAGCTTGTGTGGCCTACCACTTCGCGGCTGAACCGTTGTTGCTCRTAGACTTTTCCACTTGACAATAACAGCCCTTACAGTTGACCGGGGCAGCTCTAGCAAGGCAGACATTTGACAAACTGACTTGTTGGAAAGGTGGCATCCTATGACAGTGCCACGTTGAAAGTCATTGAGCTTTTCAGGGAGGCCATTCTACTGCCAATGTTTGTCTATGGAGATTGCATGGCTGTGTGCTCGATTTTACACCTATCAGCAACAGGTGTGTCCGAAAAGGACTGTGTGTCCACATTTGTGGATRTGGCTATGTGTGAAGTGTGTGCGACTGTGTGTATGAGTGGCTGTGCCGCAGTTTGAGTGAGTGGCCGACTTTGGCAACATCAGAGGGCTGTGCTTTGAAGTTGCGGCATAACAGAGAGAATGGGTGTGTGAGAGAGACACACATTGGGGGATGGAAAGAGAGAAAGGAGGAAAAAAAGGAGACAGTAAGTAAGTGTAAGAGAAAGCGCTAATTTTTCCGCTCTCTGAGTACTTTGTGTGTGTGTGTGTGTGTGTGTAGTGATTGTGGGGGAATCGAAACATTTACATATCGCAATATTATTTTGGACGATATTATGACTGATCAAAACTCATTATCTCTCGTCTCCCTCTCTGCAGCAGACATATAGTGAGCAATATGTTTGGAACATCAAATCACAATATCAAATAGAAGAATCGTGAGAATCGCAATAAATATAGTACTGGCACCTAAGTATCGTGATAAATCAAATCAAATGTTATTGGTCACATACACGTGTTAAGCAGATGTCATTGCGGGAGTAGCGAGATGCTTGTTTCTATCTCCAACAGTGCTATCTAACAATTTCCCAACATAGACCCAACACACACAAATCTAATATCGTGTCGTGAGGTCCCTGCTAATTAGCAGCCCTGGTATGGTGTGAGTCTGTGTTGTTTTTTAAGTTTGTAGTGTTGTGTTGGTAGTGTAGTGTGTATGTGTCGTGTCCCAGCCCCATACATGCACCCGCGCGGCACAATGGCCCTGAGATCTGTAAGCCAACTCAGGCAGAGCGGGATGGCATGGGACAAACGGTCGGCACGCTTTCATCCTATCCCTCCARCCCCCTTTGATGTCCTTTGATTAATCTGGCTTCCGCTCACTCGCTCCTCCCATCCCTCCCCCTCGGCTAGCCAGAGTGGGCATACTGTACTGTAGCCTTCTCCTCCTCTCCCCCCCCCTTTCTTTTTGCCAGTCTTACCGCTCAGTATTATACCTCTTTTACCAGTGTCAGTGGCACTGACCACACAGAGCTAGACCAGCAAGCAAGGTTGAAGAAGAGAGAGGTCAGCAGTCTTAGAAGGGAAAGTGAGAGATACTAAATGGAAAATGAGAGGACAGCTAGACAAACAAGTGGTTTTCAGGCGTCTCACCTCTCTCTCCTCTTCTTGCTGTGACGGCACACCCGCTGCTCTAGACCTGAAATACARCAGAGAACATTAAATCAAGCCAAAGCCACTCGCTTAAAATTGAAAACGCACAAATCCATAGAACGCTTAACTTGAAAGTGCATTAATGTACTGTTAAATCATGGCATGACTGACATCGTATGGAGAGGTTTTGGAGGCACACTTACCAGAGCCATCTCCTCTAGCCGGCCACTTCAGCAGTCTCAATCAAGGGTTACATCTCACTGCCACAAGAAGTGCATTGCAGAAGCCTAGACAGGATTTGCTTTTGCCAATCCACATCTCCATTGAGACAAGAAACCCAGTATTTGGAGAATTGGGTTTGGGGTCTGTGTGTGTGTGCGTGCGGTGGTTCCTGCCCTAGGGGTCAGCGGAGGTTACACATGGTGCTGACATAACACACACAAGCTCTACAAAGACACTACAGTGGGCAAGGGTCTAATAACGGTCATAACCTCTCTGCCAAACAACGCATGCTGGATTTTGGGAAAAAGACCAACAACGTGAATGAGTTAGTAAGTGGCGTGAGAAAGGAGAGGTTTCGTAAAGGCTGTCAACGGGGACATTTGAGATCTCGCTATAAGAATTACTTTGAGACCCTAGGGTGAGGACAAAGTGTGTGTGGAAAGGGCGTTGGGTACTGAAACTCCTCGCTGGGGGGGGGGCTGCATAAGTTGGTTACATAAAGAAAGCGCACAACGCTCGACACACAATCATGCCACAATAAGAACCCTTAACAACAATCGTGTTGAATAACACCCAGGTATTGTGTGTGGTTATGAAACCATTTTCTCCCATTGTCTCAGGCAGAAAACAATTGAAAACTAGGTCAGCGGGGTACGCAGGGCCGGGCAGGGGAGAGAAGGGGTTCCCAACATGGCAGCACAGACAGACCTAAAAACATACACTTCAGCCCCCAGACAATAACTCAAGCAAAAGCATGTCGTCTGTGTAGGGCTGGAGCGGGTCTTTCATTCTTGAACATTTAGTAGGACGCTTAAACCTAAGCGCAAAACGTTTTCATTTGAATATTCACAGATTTAGATAGGGGACAGGATAAAACCGATAAGATCAGCAACATTTCCTAAACTACATAGCAGTATGCTGATGAAAGTTGTTTGCTTATTCAAATGATTTGTGATAATGAAGTTCAGTTCAAAATCTGAAAACATAGCTTTTAATATTTGATATTAGCAAATAAAATGACAAAAATCGGCACATTTAACAGGAAATACATTCTCTCTTTATCCCAATTTTTTTAAAGACAAAAATTAGAAACAACCTTTTACATCTCCTTTTTATAAAACAGGGGAAAGGATAGTGCCTTAAACAAAAGATTCCTAGTCCAGGCCCACAAACCCATGGAATAAATCTCAAAAGTGTCTTACTCTCCTTGTCTCCTCCCTTTCAGTTGTTTAAAGGCAGTGCAGACTGAGGGAAGGAGACAAGGCGTGGAAGCCCCTTCAGACCATTGAGCAGCCTATGTCTTAATGAAACAGTACATGCCCGTCTCAGGCTACAGTGGTCAGTGTCTCTGGTTGTTGAGGCTCTTGGCCTTGGAGATCATCTGTAGGGGGGTCTGCCTGCGCTCGGCCCCGGAGCCTGCCATGGCCCCTTCCCCCTCCTGCTCCCCCAGAGGGTCCATGTCCTGAGTGGACGTAGACGTGGTTGCTGACATCATCCTGCGGATGTTACCCACCTGACCGAGACAGGAGAGAGACAGAGACCATATTATAGACACATATTATCCTCAGATTACACAGACCCACAAAGAATTCGAAAAACAAATCCAATTTTGATGAACTCCCATATTTATTGGGTGAAGCACCACAGTGTACAATCACAGCAGCAAGATTTGTGACCTGTTGCCACAAGAAAAGGGCAACCATTGTAAATACAACCAATATTTATTTTCCCTTTTGTACTTTAACTATTTTCAGTCACAACACTGTATACAGACATAATAGGACATAAAAATTAAAAAACTCACAAATGTTATGTCTAATGACCTATTTCACTTCCTTTGGCAATGTAAACATGTTTCCCATGCCAATAAAGCCCCTTAAACTGAAATTGAAAGAGAGGAGGAAGGACAGAAAAGTGACAGGGAGACAACACTAAAAAGCATGCACCACAAAGCACACTTGAAAATGGAGCACTTATTCTTTCTTACAATCTACCTCAACCCTCTCTGAATGTTTCCCCTCACCTCGGTCTCGATGTGCTGCAGAGCTTTGAGGTGGCTCTCTCTGCAGTGGCTCACCCTGCCCACCTCCTGCTCTATGGACGCAGAGATGCTCTCACAGCCACTACACCTGTGGACACGCATACAATAGAAAGTTCAGCAGAATCTATATGTGGACAGAGAAACAGGCATAAAAACATACAGTTGAAAAGCAGGACTAATGATACAATGATTAATGATTCATCAGATTCAGACAATGACATTCTAACATGGCTTTTGTTGGGGAAAAAACGACTCGTAACCGGGTCTATAATCTCAAACATTAATATGCAGAACTGTTCTATACGTAGACACCCCCCCCCCCTCACCACCGTGCCAGTATGCTGGCGATGCGGCCCATGCCCTGGGAGCGGATGTCGCGGCCGATGCAGGCGTCCACCTCCAGTTGCTGCCTGCACTGGTCCAGCTTCCCCCGGATCACGTCAGCATACACAGCCTCGATCACCAAGTCCTCTAGCTCACGCACACTGCCCACCTCCAGGTCCTTCAGCAGCACTGAGTACGGGATCACCTGCAGTCACCATAACGATGAACAGAAGTGTGTGAGAGTGATGCTGCACATTACACATTTGCAAACTGGTGCTGGACCAATAGGAAGAAAGCCTACTGCTCTCGGTTTCTTTGATCAAACTGACTGCACCACAATACACAAACAATATTTAGGGCTGCGTCGGGTCTGTTGCAGTGGACAGTCCTGTACGGACCTGCATGTTTGCAGCCAGGTTGACAATGGTCAGATGCCTTAGTTTGTTCTTCTGGGTCTCAGTCAAGGGGGGTAGAGTATCCTTGAATGCTGAAAGGACAAATAGGAGCAAAAATAATTGTATTTTCCTACTAGCATAGATTTAGCTGATAACTAGAAACGCATTGAATACCACATTTATAAATGGCAAAAAAGACTGTCAACTAGCTTAATAAGGATCCGCTCCTTTTTTAAATTTTTCGCCTAAAATGATATACCCAAATCTAACTGCCTGTAGCTCAGGACCTGAAACTAGGATATGCATATTCTTGATACCATTTCAAAGGAAACACTGAAGTTTGTGGAAATGTGAAATTAATGTAGGAGAATATAATACATGAGATCTGGTAAAAGATAATACCAAGAAAAAAACATGTTTTTTACCATCATCTTTGAAATGCAAGGTATCTGTATCAAGACTGCTCAAATGTGCCTAATTGGTTTATTCATACATTTTCAAGTTCATAATTGTGCACTCTCCTCAAACAATAGCACGGTATTCTTTCAGTGTAATAGCTACTGTAAATTGGACAGAGCAGTTAGATTAACAAGAATTAAAGTTTCTGCCTCCTCTTTCTGCCCATCTTTGGGCAGAAGGGGGGGTACCGATCCTATAGAGGTTAAACTGATGGATTTTGATGGGGATTTTTAAAATAATGTTACTTAGATTGAAGCAATAGACTTAAAGATGCACTATGCAGAAATCGCTCTGCCATTTCCTGCTTGCTAAAATTCTAATAGTTCGCATCATTTCGGTTTATGCGATAAAACAAGCAAGTATAGTGTAGAGCAGGGTTCTTCAACAGGTTGATCGCGAGCTGCCAGTGGCTCGTAGGCTCACATACGAGTAAATTGCCAAACAATTCTGAATGTACATGCAATTTGACAAGTATTAGATACCGCAAGCTCCAAGCTACTATCTAATCAATGCAACATTGACATCATCCCACCCCTGGTTAGCCACTATTAGCTCAAAAAGCCAAACCTAACACAATATCTGCCGATTAACTTCCAGCAATATTGCCCGTCTGTCTGTGTAGTGCATGCGTTTTTCTATCATTCCGTGTGTAAGCCAGTTGATGCAATAACCATCTTGTGGGTTGACAGAAACACTTTCCCCAAAATCTTCTCAATTTAATGGTAACTGAGAAGGCTTACCTGGCAGAAGTATATAATGAATAAGTATGTCATTTGTATCTATTATTTGTTATTGCAAACTTTGCTGTGAAATGAGCAACAGCAGTACAGAACCATKACTAGACACCCACATTTGATGGCATATTCCTTGCTTGCTAGATACATACTTAAAGAGCCAGATGCACAACTAAAAGGGAAATTACGCAACAAAATGTTTTCTACCAGACCAGGATTTTTTTTTACTGAGAAAACAATCTGGTAAAATATATTCCAGAAAATATTGTGCACTACTTTCTATTGTACACTGAGGACCTGGGGGAGAGTTGCAGAGGAGAGAAGATTGTGTCTATTTGAAAGCTAGAAAAAAATGAGCAGCTTAAAAATGTAGCTCTCATGCTAGAAAAGGTTGGAGACCCCTGGTGTAGATAATAATTGTACCATCTAAACTGCTGTGAAATAATTTTCATAACCKAAAATATTTCATTTTCAGCTGTTTTAAGCTGGCACACAAAACAGAAATTAAAAAGATGCAAAAACCAAACTTATGAACAGGAAGCATAGAAATAGCACACATTATACAGATCTATCTCTTCTTTGACTTGATTTCAATGAGAGAATGACAGATCTATAGACTATTCAAAACATTTCTATGTGAATTTGGTCAGTCGCCCAAAAGGTTACATAATGCAGCTTTACGGATTTTAAGATGAATGCACTAATTGTTATTCGCTCTGGATAAGTGTCTGCTAAATTGACTAAAATGTAAAAATGTAAATCAACCCGTGGATACTGTAGCACCATGACCGTGTAACATGAATAACACAAGCAGAAAAAAGCATGAAAGGATCAACTACCTTTATAATCATGGTATGTGCCATAGGCAAACATGTTGAGCAGTTGACTGTAGCCTTCATTGGGACCTTTTGACATCTACAAAGGGAGAGCAGGGAGTTAGGAAAAATTGACAACATTGTACGCAATCACATACCTTGAAAACAGTGACATCTAGTGTTGTGGGGTTAGCCATTACATTTGAGTGAAAAATGAATGCACTCCACATTCATACACAACTCACTCCACTTTAGAAAACAAATAAAAAGAAGCTGGTTAGCTAGCTAAGTTACCTGTTGAATGCAGGGGAGGTCTAGGAATTCTCCGAAGACATATACCCCCGGAGCTTCCAGTAATTGTTTTATGAGGGCAATCAAAGCGGGTCCTTTAGTATTTTTGGCCAGCAACATGAACTGCTCGAGCTGGTTGCTGTGTTTCGGCTCTCCAGCCATCTGAGGAAAAACTGAGAGGAGCTAGCTAACGTTAGCGATGTCATTTTAGCTGGCTAGCAAACTGGCTTATATTATAAACCACAGCAAGGCAATAAAGTTGACTAGCAAGTTTTGCTCACAGGCAGTTACAGAAGTTTGCTACTGTAAGTACTCACATTGTTTTTGGTTATCTTGTCAAGAAATATTTTTTCGAGCTGCTTGACTTAATGCCAACTTGTTTTTAGGAGAAAGATGTGGGGGCGTGTCTAGGCAAATGACACACGCTTTTACAGGATACATTAAAGGGATATTTCATCAACATTACAAAATTATGTGTTGGTTTCCTTACTCTGTAAGCAGTCTATGGTCATCGGGAAGTGTGCAATTTATGGCAAATTATTTATGGAATATCTACATACACGTACAGAGGCCCATTATCAGCAACCATCCCTCCTGTGTACCAATGGCACGTTGTGTTAGCTAATCCAAGTTTATCATTTTAAAAGGCTAATTAGTCATTAGAAAACCCTTTTGCAATTTTGTTAGCACAGCTGAAAACTGTTGTCCTGCTTAACGAAGCCATACAACTGGGCTTCTTTAAACTAGTTGAGTATCTGGAGCATCAGCATTTGTGGGTTTCGATTACATGCTCAAAATGTCTAGAAACAAAGAACTTACTTCTGAAACTCGTTAGTCTATTCTTGTTCTGAGAAATTAATGCTATTCCATGCGAGAAATTGCCAAGAAACTGAAGATCTCGTAAACGCTGTGTACTACTCCCTTCACAGAACAGCGCAAACTGTCTCTAACCAGAGTAGAAAGAGGAGTGGGAGGTCCCGGTGCACAACTGAGCAAGAGGACAAGTACATTAGAGTGTCTAGTTTGAGAAACAGACCCCAATTAGTCGACTGGTGGATTGCTTGGTCGTTAGGCTGTTGGTCAACCAAGATTGTTTTAGTCAAGCAGATACAAATATATATGCAGTACCAGTCAAAAGTTTGGACACACCTACTCATTCAAGGGTTTTTCTTTATTTTTACTATTTTATACATTGTAGAATAATAGTGAAGACATCAACACTATGAAATAACACATATGGAATCATATATTTTATATTTGAGATTCTTCAAAGTAGCCACCCTTTGCCTTTATGACAGATTTGCATACTTTTGGCATTCTCTCACCCAGCTTCACTTGGAATGCTTTTCCAACAGTCTTGAAGGAGTTCCCACATATGGTGAACACTTGTTGGATGCATTTCCTTCACTCTGCTGTCCATCTCTCTCATCCCAAACCATTTCAATTGGGTTGAGGTCAGGTGATTGTGGAGACCAGGTCATATTATGCAGCACTTCACCACTCTCCTTGGTCAAATGATTCCATYTGTGTTATTTCATAGTGTTGATGTCTTCACTATTATTCTACAATGTATAAAAAATAAAAATAAAAAAAATCCTTGAATGAGTAGGCGTGTCCAAACTTTTGACRGGTACTGTATATATTTGCGCCCATCTCAGTGAACTAATTAATCCATTGCGGAGGCCTAGACTAAAAGACAATTTATGCTTGATCCGAAAACGTMGTCGGAGGCTCCATATGAAGGAGTGAAGCAATTGCGGAGCCTCCAGAGGCCAAATCGAGCTCTGTACCATATCGCCATGCGCCTCCCAAATTTTGTAACAATGCGGAGGGCTCTTCATTGACATGATTGGTTGACGGTAGGTGGGGGCGGTATATCCTGTATAAACGCGAACTCACTTCCTTGACAACAGCTCTGCACTGCTCGGTGAATCGCAAAGAGTATGAATACCCTGATTTCTCATATTACCGTAAATTCTGCATGACCAATGCAGAAGTCGGATTGACCATGTCCCAATGCACTTCTCTCTCCAGAATATGCTCTCTCCCGCCAATTTGTGCACATTCATTGTTTCATAACTTCATTGTGTGAATTGTTAGTGTATATCAATTCCCATTACATATATCACCAGTAGTAGGCTACATTTACCGTTAATTCCTATGATTTCTATACTCTAACGTTTAGTTGTGGTAATTATTTTAATGCATTCAATATTATTATTCCCGTCTTCCCGTTCTCATTGTCTGAGTGGACACATTGTTGGCAGAGTGCCAACCTATGCTACACTTGTGAGAAGCAAGTTTTGGTTTATTTAATTCAATTTATGAGTTTTGTCAATTTAGTCATTGTCTTTTGTGTGGAGCGCTCCTGTCAATGTTGAGTAAGGACGCGCACGCATAGAAGTAGGCCTATATAATAGGCTACCTAAAAAAATCTTTCCAGCACTGAAGAGSAACGGGAACTCAAGCAGTAGAACATTTGAAGGACCGGCACTCAGCTCTGGTGAGCTACTGCCCAAGTCAAACACGGCTTCTTATCCCTTGCACAAATAGGCTACAGCTGTGTCTGTCCGGTCCTCACTGGCGTGGAAACTCTGTGTCCAGAACATTTTATGCAATGTTGGAAGTTCGCTAGCGCAAACTCGGGGCTGGACCCAATTTAATAGTTGATACAATGTTTCAAGTTCGTTGCAGACATGTGTAGCCAATGTGATGTATAGGATATTTATTTTTATCAGGATATTTTATACATGCAAACTGCAATTTTTTGATGTGTTGTCTTTATGTAGGTTATTTTTACATAGTTGGCAATAGAAGTTCCTTTTTAGGTTTCTATCGTTTTCATTTATATTTGGATAGAATGTTGATTAACCACATGACAATGATTTTCAGATATGAATACGTTATTATAAATTAAATGAAACTGTTTCACGAAAATGTGCATATGAAAASCATTACTGGCAAGCAAATCGGTAGAAATGGTAAGATACATTGGAATTCAATATGAGAAAGATTGCTGACTCCTCTCAGCAGGAGCGGGGGGAGAATAGTTGGGTCAGGTTAAGGTTGTTATCTTCTGGTTATCTAGATCTCTGGCGCCATCCTGAGGCAATTGTCTTATTTCATCAAACCATAAGCTTTAAGAATCAGACAAGCTCAATGCATATAGTTAATTTTATTAAAACACAAAGGGTGTGTCTACATATGGAAAAATACACGTTTAACATTTCCAGATTGATCGAAAGAACAGACGACTTTCGGACGACCAAGATCATTTTTAGTCGGGGACAGCCCTAAATTCTACACAGTTTGCCATGACTTATGCCATGTTAATTCTTTAGAGTCTTAGACATTGGGGGAGGGGGCCTTTACTACTAAACCCATAGAAATGCATTGAATAACACATTCATACATGTAAAAAAGGACAGTAAAAAAAAATATCATAAGAAACAAGGTTTTGAAGTGTCTGTAGTAAATCTAGGGGATAAAAAAACCCTGAATATATACAGTRGTGGCAAAAAGTTTTGAGAATGACACAAATATTAATTTCCTTAAAGTTTGCTGCTTCAGTATCTTTAGATATTTTTGTCAGACGTTACTATGGAATACTGAAGTATAATTACAAGCATTTCATAAGTGTCAAAGGCTTTTATTGAGTCAATATKTGTAGTTGTCAATTAACTTCTGGGCCACATCCTGACTGATGGCAGCCCATTCTTGCATAATCAATGCTTGGAGTTTGTCAGAATTTGTGGGGTTTTGTCTGTCCACCCGCCTCTTGAGGATTGACCACAAGTTCTCAATGGGATTAAGGTCTGGGGAGTGTCCTGGCCATGGACCCAAAATATTGATGTTTTGTTCCCCGAGCCACTTAGTTATCACTTTTGCCTTATGGCAAGGTGCTCCATAATGCTGGAAAAGGCATTATTCGTCACCAAACTGTTCCTGGATGGTTGGGAGAAGTTGCTCTCGGAGGATGTGTTGGTACCATTCTTTATTCATGGCTGTGTTCTTAGGCAAAATTGTGAGTGAGCCCACTCCCTTGGCTGAGAAGCAACCCCACACATGAATGGTCTCAGGATGCTTTAKTGTTGGCATGACACAGGACTGATGGTAGCGCTCACCTTGTCTTCTCCGGACAAGCTTTTTTACGGATGCCCCAAACAATCGGAAAGGGGATTCATCAGAGAAAATGACTTTACCCCAGTCCTCAGCAGTCCAATCCCTGTACCTTTTGCAGAATATCAGTCTGTCCCTGATGTTTTTCCTGGAGAGAAGTGGCTTCTTTGCTTCTCTTCTTGACACCAGGACATCCTCCAAAAGTCTTCGCCTCACTGTGCGTGCAGATGCACTCACACCTGCCTGCTGCCATTCCTGAGCAAGCTGTACTGGTGGTGCCCCGATCCCGCAGCTGAATCAACTTTAAGAGACGGTCCTGGCGCCTGCTGGACTTTCTTGGGCGCCCTGAAGCCTTCTTTACAACAATTGAACCGCTCTCCTTGAAGTTCTTGATGATCCGATAAATGGTTTATTTAGGTGCAATCTTACTGGCAGCAATATCCTTGCCTGTGAAGCCCTTTTTTGTGCAAAGCAATGATGACAGCACGTGTCTCCTTGCAGGTAACAATGGCTTACAGAGGAAAAACAATGATTCCAAGCACCATCCTCCTTTTGAAGCTTCCAGTCTGTTATTCGAACTCAATCAGCATGACAGAGTGATCTCCAGCCTTGTCCTTGTCAACACTCACACCTGTGTTAACGAGAGAATCACTGACATGATGTCAGCTGGTCCTTTTGTGGCAGGGCTGAAATGCAGTGGAAATGTTTTTTGGGGATTCAGTTAATTTGCATGGCAAAGAGGGACTCTGCAATTAATTGCAATTCATCTGATCACTCTTCATAACATTCTGGAGTATATGCAAATTGCCATCATACAAACTGAGGCAGCAGACTTTGTGAAAATTAATATTTGTGTCATTCTCAAAACTTTTGGCCACGACTGTATATACTGTATATATACACACACACATACTGAACAAAAATATGAATGCAACATGTAAAGTTTTGGTCCCATGTTTCATGAACTGAAATGTAAAATCCCAGAAATGTTCCATACACACACACACACACCTTATTTCTAGCCAATTTTGTGCAGAAATGTATTTTCATCCCCGTTAGTGAGTATTTCTCCTTTGCCTAGATAATACATCCACCTGACAGGTGTGGCATATCAAGAAGCTGATTAAACACCATGATCATTACAAAACAAAGATACAGTACTTCTATCTTAAATTGATACATTTTGATGGGGATTTTTTGTTATATAATTTATTGTAGATTGACACACCGGTGCGTCAATCGACTCTAAAGGGGGTTAAAGATATCTGAGTGAGAGTGAATTACAAAATCAATGGGGGCTTCCTGGAGGTCAGTGTCCCTGGCCACGTGCCCTGCGTGCCTGGTCGGTATTCGGCCATGATTACTACAAGTTTAGATAGTTGGCTTGACTAATTTACCAATTAAAAAATTGGTAGCTGACATGGCTAATTGAGTGACTGTCAGTGACTGACATCACAAGAGAAAAACTGCTGATGCACAACCACATTTTGAAATTGCACCTTGTGTATTCTACTATTCTAACTCTCAACAGTAAGTTGAGACCCTAGCGGCCGGGGGTCCTAAGTGACCGCTTATGTCACCTCTGCCTGGAGCCGGCTCTGACTTAAATCCTAATAATTATAGGCAGATTATTCACATATGGACCATGAGATATTTCCACCCTGTTAGGGACATACACATAACTATCTCAAAGTGTTAACAATGCATGTACACAGCTAGATTTAGATTTTCTAAGACATCAAAGGTTCATTTATTTCTTCAAATAATTATAAAACAATGATTATTGACTGAAACGTATGTTATTTTCAGGGGTCGTTGTCCTGTTGGAAGACGAGCATTCGCGCCAGTCTGAGGTCCTGAGCGCTCTGGAGCAGGTTTACAACAGGGATCTCTCTGTACTTTGCTCCGTTCATCTTTCCCTCGATCCTGACTAGTCTCCCAGCCCCTGCTGTACCCACAGCATGATGCTTTCCCCACCATGCTTCACCGTAGGGATGGTGCCAGGTTTCCTCCAGGGGTGACGCTTGGCATTCAAGCTAAAGAGTTCAACCTTGGTTTCATCAGACCAGAGAATCTTGTTTCTCGTGGTCTGAGAGTCCTTTCGGTGCCTTTTGGAAAACTCCAAGCGGGCTGTCATGTGCCTTTTACTGAGGAGTGGCCACTCTACCATAAAGGCCAGATTGGTGGAGTGCTGCAGAAATGGTTGTCCTTCTGTAGCTCTGCCAGAGTGACCATCGGGTTCTTGGTCACCTCCCTGACCAAGGCCCTCCTCCCTTGATTGCTCAGTTTGGCTGGGCGACCAGCTCTAGGAAGAGTCTTGGTGTTTCCAAACTTCTTCCATTTAAGAATGATGGAGGCCACTGTGTTCTTGGGGACCTTCAACGCTGCAGAAATATTTTGGTACCCTTCCCCAGATCTGTGATAAGCGTTACATCTGGAGGAAACCTGGCACCATCCCTATGATAAAGCATGGGGGTGGCAGTATCAGCGACACTCCCCATCCAACCGGACAGAGCTTAAGAGAATCTGCAGAGAAGAATGGAAGAAACTCCCCAAATACAGGTGTGCCAAGCTTGTAGCGTCATACCCAAGAAGACTCAAGGCTGTAATCACTGCCAAAGGTGCTTCAACAAAGTTCTGAGTAAAGGGTCTTAACACTAATGTAAATGTAATATTTCATTTTATTCTTTTTATATACATATACATTTGCAATTTTTTTTTTTTTATCAGTTTTTGCTTTGTCCTTATGGGGTATTGTGTGCAGATTAATGAGGGGGGGAAACTATTTAATCCATTTTAGAATAAGGCTGTAACGTAACAAAATGTGGAAAAAGTCAAGGGGTCTTAATGGCTTATATTTGAGGAATATAACCCGGGGTACATGGCAAAAACGCCTACATCCACTAAAAACAAAATGCCTAAAATTAACTTTGAGAACCATATTTTTGTGTTTTTATGGTAAAGGGACACCTAACTTTATATTTAAAGCCCTTTTGAATCCACATTTTACCCCAAATATGAGGTGATATTTCCTCGGGACAGAAAATGCACCAGATTTTTTATTTGAATTTTCCCCTAATTTTACAAGGTAAGTTGACTGAGAACACATTCTCATTTACAGCAACGACCTGTGGAATAGTTACAGGGGATATGAGGGTTGGATGAATGAACCAATAGCATTGTAGGAATGACCCGACTGGTAAGATGCAGAGGTCCTGGGTTTGAGCCTTGGGGTGAGATGAATAATGGTGCCTAGTGTGTGAAAGCCCCTTAGAGATTCATCTACAATTAGATCTACAAGGCCGTTTTATTGATCTGCCAGTATTTTCATTTAGAGATTCTGGTCAACTCTTTGTTTCCTTTCATGCATCCTACCAATTATTATTGGATTATTCACCATGGCACACATTTGTTAGTATAAAAACTAAACTTATTTCTCAGTTTGGTTGGCTTTCGTGGAGATCAGACCATTTTCATTTGCAGAGATATTTGTGCGTTTTTGACCAAGTAACACATGTATACTCTGGTTCATCAGTGAACTCAGACTGGTCTTCTGTGTCTGTCATCACTCTTTGACCAGAGTGCAGTCTGGTATCCGTTTACTCCCAGTGGCCTATCCACACATTAGAGAGTACCAGACTCCGTTTTACCTAGTGACTTGGATCTACAGTTGACCAGAGTGCAGTCCGGTATCCGTTTACTCCCAGTGGCCTATCCACACATTAGAGAGCACCAGACTCCGTTTTACCCAGTGACTTGGATCTACAGGTGCGCTCAGCTCAACACTGGGGTCACTGTTGAGTAAGGTTAAAGGGTGAATGTAGCACATTATCACAATGTAGCCTGAAGTGTCGCCCTTATGCCACCGAATTGTTAAAGTCCTCTTCCAGTCTCCTTTTCAACTCATTTAACAAATGATTTACTTCGCAAAAGGCACATCTCAATTGGTCGTCCAGGCATGACATGACTTGGCACAAGTGGTGGGGTGGAACTTTCCTATTTTGTTCTCTATTGGTCCTCTACTGTTCCTCAAGCAAGGGAGGAGGCTGATGACATCACTTCTGACCTTCAAACTTCCTCAGAACTCCTTGAAGTTTGCAGTTGTGTCTAAAAAACACTATTTTGCTCAAAACATATTTTTCTTACCCTGTAGTGATTAGAAGATAATAAGATAAGGAGGTGCAGTTCCCCTTACTGGTCTGTAGACAAGCACCAGGGTATTGAGGATGATGCGAACTTCGACTGGAAGCCAGTGAAGTTTGCGAAGGAGCGGGGTAACATGGGAGAGCTTAGGAAGGTTGAACACCATGCGGGCAGTGGCATTCTGGATAAGTTGCAGGGGTTTGATTGCACAAGCGGGGATCACAGCCAACAGAGAGTTGCAGTAGTGTAGACGGGAGATAACAAGTGCCTGGATTAGGACCTACACCGCTTCCTATGTGAGGAAACGTTGTGTTCTACGGATGTCGTAGAGCATGAACCTGCAGGAGCGAGTCCCTGCTTTGATGTTTGCAGAGAACGACAGGGTGTTGTCCAGGGTCACGCTAATGTTCTTTGCACTCTGGGAAGGTGACACCGTGGAGTTGTCAACAGTGATGGAGAGGTTTTGGAGCGGGCAAGCCTTTCCCGGGAGGAAGAGCAGCTCCATTTTYTCAAGGTTGAGCTTGAGATGGTGGGTCGACATCCAAGCTGAGATGTCTGCCAGGCACTCATAGATGCATGTRGCCACCTGAGTGTCAGAAGGGAGGAAGGACAACAGTAGATGAGTGTCATCCGCATAGCAATGATAGGAGAGACCATGTGAGGATATGACAGAGCCGACAGAGCCAAGTGCAGACACAGATCCTCTCCACGCCACCCGGTAGGAGTGACCTGCCAGGTAGGATGCAATTCAGGAGTGTGCAAAGCCTGAGACACCCAGCCCTGAGAGGTGGAGAGGAGGATCTGAGGGTTCACGGTGTCGAAGGCAGCAGATAGATCTAGGAGGATGAGAACAGAGGAGAGAGATTCAGCTTTGGAAGAGCGGAGAGCCTCCGTCACACAGAGAAGAGCAGTATAAGTTGAGTGAGCTGCCTTGAAGCCCTACTGGTTAGGGTCAAGAAAATTGTTCTGAGAGAGATAATGAGAGAGTTGGTTCAGAGAGGGTACGCTCAAGTGTTTTAGAAAGCAAAGAAAGAAGGGTTACCGAAGGGGAAGGTCGGACCGGACAGGAGGAATGGGGAAAATGAGAGTCAAATGATGCAGAAAGGTAGAAGAGTAGGGTCGAAGAGGCAGAGTCAGTAGACAGAAGGGAGAAGGACTTAGCAGAAGAAAGAGATGATGTGACAGAAGAGAGGAGAGTAGCAGGAGAGAGAGCGAAGTTTGCGGTGGCGCATTACCATCTGGCTTGGGGCTGAGTGGGTAGGGTTGGAGGAGAGATGGATAGAAAGGGAAACAAAGTAGTGATCAGAGACACAGAGAGGGGGTTGCAGTGAYATTAGTAAGCGAACAGCCTCTAGTGAAGATGAGGTCATTCCTTTTGTKCAGGTGGGTGAAGGCAGTGTGTAGTACAATGACGATTGCGTCGTCCATGGATGTGTCGGGGCGGTAGGCGAATTGGAGAGGGTCGAGTGTGTCGGAGAGGGAGGAGGTGATGTAGTCTTTGACTAGCCTCTCCCAGCACTTGATGATGATGGAAGTGAGTGCTACTGGTCGGTAGTAATTCATTTCAGTTACTTTCCCTTTCTTGGGCACGGGATGATAGTGGACAACTTGAAGCAGGTGGGGATAATGGCCTGAGCTAGAGAGAGATATGAAAACGTCTGAAAATACAACAGCTAGCTGGTCTGCACATGCTGCGAGGGCGCGGCTAGGGATGACATCTGAGCCGGCAGCCTTGCGAGGGTTAACACCCTTGAATGACTTCCATACGTCCTCCGTGGAGACCGTAAGCACCTAGCCCTCGTTGTCCTCAGGGGCTCACCTCGGCAACTCAGAGTCGCTATGCTCGAAATGTGTCGTCTGGTAGGGAGGCGTTGGAGTCTGCAACGTGATTGGCTTTCTTTTTGTAATCCGTGATCGTTAGAAGCCCCTTCCACATACGCCTCATATCCGACCCGCTGAATTGCTCCGCCACTTTGTCTCTATACTTGTGTCTCGCCATCTTGATGGATCTGCGTAGGTCGTATTTGCAGTGTTTATCCATACAATTTTCCCCGGTCACCATGCCATGTTCATAAGCATCATCTCTCTCCTTCAGTTTCCCAACCATGCTGCCATCATTCCACGGTTTTTGATTTGGGTATGTTTTGAAAGACACCATCGCTATCACGTCATCTATACATGTTTTTAAAAATCCGGTGACTGAATTGGTGTATTCATTGATGTTATCCACAGAGGCGCCCGGGAACATATTCCAGTCTATGTGATCAAAACAGTGTGTGTTCTTTACTGTATTTGTATATTTGGGATATCGCTTTTCAACAGGAATTGTTCAAAAATTGCTGGAGGACGTCTTTAACTTTTCGTGGCACCGACTCGTAAGATGCTTTGGGAGGGCGGTCACTTGTGCTAGCAAAGCAGATGTCCTGGGTTTGAGCTAGTCGGTGTGAGATGGCAACAGTAACAAGGTGTAATGAATACTTTTTTTGGGGGGGGGTGTTTCTTTAAGACCATCAGGAAATGTCCTGACAACTGARAACTGTTCTTGCAGCGTTCCCATTAAACATGTCTACAACATAAATATTGTATGTTCTAAGAATATGGCAACCATGTTCTGTGTATGTTTGGTAGGACGTTGATGGAAAAATTTCCAYACCCTCAGAAAACTGGACACCTGAATGTTCTTGCAGCTTTCCTCTGAAACATGTTTAGAATATTAACCATGTTCTGGATAAATTCTATTTGACATTAAGGGAATGGTCTCTTGCACATCACCCTAATGGGAGTCTTAAGGGAAAGTTCTGTAACGTTTTGGGGACGTTTCTTTTTAGCTGGGCTACTATTCCTATTGTGATGAGTAGATTGCATAGTCATAATTTAGGCTGATAATATAACTCAATCACTGTTAGCAAAA
Source organism: Salvelinus sp. IW2-2015 (assembly GCF_002910315.2). Lineage (NCBI taxonomy): Eukaryota > Metazoa > Chordata > Actinopteri > Salmoniformes > Salmonidae > Salvelinus > Salvelinus sp. IW2-2015. Next base: position 8,195,859 of record NC_036872.1, read on the forward strand.
CAGACAGCTCTGAACAATGCATGACTGACCGCGTAGTGACATAAAGTAGGCCTAATCAGAGACGTTTTTTCTCTTTTCTCTGCATGGGAAAAATGTGGCCATTTATAAACACATTTCATGCAATTCTAGTACACTTTATACGACTGAAGACATAAGCAACATGTTTTTTTTAATACGACACAAATTAGTAGCCTACTCTGCTGACACTGACAAACAGATCAGTAAAAACGACCTTGTCTGCAACCATCTGATTTAGGCCTGCGAAATGGGGAGTTGTGTACAATATGACATCCATCTAGCCTGGAGGAGGAAATGATTGTCCCCAGAAAAACTTTACAGTGGTACTGATCCAATGATAAAGAGTGAATATGCGCACATATCCAAGATATGGCCAATAAGATAGGCTACTGGTCGCTCAATTGGGGGATGGGAATTTTGATAACTTGAGACAGATTCGAGTATTTTCTTTGTCTTCTCTTTTCAGCAATAGCCATTTGCTTTCTAAACTATGWTTTTCTAKAAWWWWWWTATTTTTATTGAGATAGGCCTATRTAACTGCTTTTCACTGACTGCTGTGACAGAACAATCAGCTATTTGGTAGGCTATTAGCCACGCACTGCCCAAATTGCGTGCTGAAAACAATCCATAGCTCATTTTAAAAAGAAGCTKATTATCYTCTGTGGCCAAATCATGCTCTCTTGTGACATATGTTGAATGATTTATTTCTGTAAAAAACAAGTAGTTATAGGCTACAGCTAATTTCCATTTACTTTCAATTTAATTTTACTAAAGCTTGTCTTCCCCTAGCCTATTTGAGTCACAAAGCAATTGGCGCACCGCCTAAACCGCTGACCGGCAAAGCAAGCTGCCTGGCTCTGTCTCTGCTTTCTTAAAGTGTGAGAAAGGTACAAGCTGGCAGCTTCTCTCCAAGCGATGCTCCGCATGTTCCTAAAGCCAGCCTATTTGATACTCTAAACAGCCGTTGCATTTTAATGGGGATTGGATTTTTTTTTTGTCAACTTCTTTGTTGACCAACTTTTACATTTTTGGTCTTGATGGAGAACGTCTCACTGGAGGGCAAGACTAACTACTTTGTGAAGCGTGTAGGGGAGTTCCAGAGAATGGGCATGATGTCTGGCACCATGGGCATGATGTCTGGCACCATGGGCATGATGTCTGGCACCATGGGCATGATGTCTGGCACCACAGACAAAGCCTTCCGGCTGGATGCTGACATCTAAAGCTCTTACAGGCCCCCCAAGATGGCCTTGACATCAGACTCTCTTGCCTGACTGCCAATGTTTTATTTCACCTTATTTTAACATTCTGTCATAAAGAGCACATGTTCAACTTAATAAAACATCACTTTTCCCATCTCAAGAGGTAAAAAAAATAAAAATACTATAGTAAGTGCCTATTAAGTGCCAAATAAAGTAACATGGTTGACCGTAACAGGGTTGACGACTTCCTCTTAAATCAGACACAAATACTCGTGACAGGGGAATGTGCAACAGGGAGGGTTAACTGGAGACAAAAAAAGGTATTGTCTATCTATGGGTAACAGGGTGGATGTGTTATGCTCGACCCGCTCAGTTTCCCACCACAAAACACCAGAAAATTGCCATTATTATTATTTTTAAAAAAGGAATAGTTTCACCACAAGAGTTCAGTTCACATAACAGGGTTGACCTTAAAACGAGGGACAAAATAACTAGGACTTTACCATGACGGGGAAAACTTGGAGACATGTTGGGGTTAAGTGGGTTAAAATCTTCCTAGAAGTCATAGATGTACAGAGAGACATGTCAAAATGCAGAATATTGGCACTTTAGCAAGTCTTTATTCCTATTAAAAGTCAGATTTATTAAATTGTCCATGTGGTCTATATTAAAGGGAACTTCATTTAATACAACAAGCTTTTAAAATTCAATAGCCTATTTGTGCACAATTTCTACTTAAAATATCAAAGGGAAGGTGCTCATTTCGTGAAACGACCCAAAGAAGAACTTCTCTTCGGCCCAGATTTACTTAATTTGTACTAGACGAATGTTTGCACCTAAAAACTCTATGCCTAATAAATCACTGTGTGTGTTTTTTTCACGAAAATAACTCAAAATATTTTAAAAATAATTTTAAAATAATTTATAATACATCTAACATGACCTGTGTGAAGACTATGCTGTTCTGTGTGTTTCTATTGATGCGTTTTGTATATCTGAGTTTGTGCTGTTAACCAGAGCTGGCGACCATGTCACCTACCCTGTTATGTTCCTTTTGCTTTGTTAGGTGGGTGACCCTCCAGCTTGTAGAGAGGGGAGCCAGCCATTCGTTGTTTGGTGTGTTCCTAATGCATACGCGTTCATTCAATTCCTATTTCTTTTGCACGTTCTAAATCAGGGCTCTCCAACCCTGTTCCTGGAGAGCTACTGTCCTGTAGGTTTTCGCTTCAACCCTAATCTAGAATCTAGCGCACCTGATTCTAATACTTAGCTTGTTGATCAGCTGAATCAGGTTAGTTACAATTGGGTATGGATTGAAAACCTACAGGAGGGTAGCTCTGTAGGAACAGGGTTGGAGTGGCCTGTTCTAAATATATCATCTATTTTGCTTGCCTCTGTTCAGCCTCATTGTCTGTTTGAGTTGTATACTGGTTTACTAGAAAGGTGAGAGTATTAGTATGATCAAAAACCTGTTCATTGGATCCATGTTGTTCTGAGGTAGCCTACGTTAGTGGGAAATGCAGTTTATATGGAAAGCATCTTATCTTTCCTGATATAGAGTAGGTTAATGATATGTGACTGCCAAACAAATTAGAATGCAGGGCTATTTAACTTCTGTTATTCTATGCTAAATAATGTGTGTATGATGAGCATAAACTGGGTCTCGATTCTCCTCTAGTTACACGTGTAATGGACTACTACTCATCCTTAGGTGCAAAAAAATGAATGCACCCCTTGATGCACTACATACGGACACGCACACACACACACACGCACACACACTCTCAGGTATTATTGACATAGTTGGGTGCAGTGAAGACAAACATTGTCTCCAAGGCAGTTGTAATGTGAATACAGAGAGAGAGGGTGCACTAGAGTAGA